>NC_057804.1:373411808-373427881 GCF_018294505.1 Triticum aestivum | reverse complement strand
GCTTCAGTTAGCAGCAGTAGCGAAGGAATCGCTCGATCGGGTTCAGTTAACAGCCATTGATCGATCGCTCGGGTTCAGTAACGCGTAGCTTGCAGTGCAATCGCTCGGGTTCAGTTAGATCCCAACGCCTCGCTTGGGTTCAGTTAGAGCCAACGCCTCGCACACACGCGTGTACGTGTACGAGAGAAACGCGCATCGCTCAGCCCCCGCCCGCCCACCGTAACCGGGAACTCCCCGAAATTTTCCTCGCCCTCGCTTCTACCAAGGTTTTTTCCGTCATGGACGGCCCAAAGAATGTCATGCAGCTGCGTCTCCGGCCCGCCCAGGATGAAAAGCCCATTTTCTGTCATGATTTTTTGTCATAGAAGTAGGAGCCCACCACATGTATGATGATAGCGGGTTTTGTCACAATTATCGTCATAGAAGTGTCATATGTATGACAAAAACAAATATCGTTCGGCCCAAAATGTCACGGATGTGTCTTTTTTTTGTAGTGCAACATGCCCTACAAAAACAAGTTCGACGTCCTCTACTTTGTTGTTGCAAGTTTTACGTGGCTGCTACAGGCTTCTAGCAAGAATCGTACTTACCTACGACACAAAAACCGCAATGGTGATTTATCAAGTTTGTTGTTTTAACCTTCACAAGGACCAGCCGCAGTCAAATTCGATTCAACTAAAATTGGAGAAATAGACACCCACCAGCCACCTTGATGCAAAACTAGTTGCACGTCTCTCAGTGGAACCGGTCTCGTGAACATGGTCATGTAAGGTTGGTCCCGGCCACTTCATCCAAATCGCCGAATCAAAATAAGACAGGTGGTAAGCAGTATGACGATCACCACCCACAACTCTGTGTTCTAATCATGCATATTATCTACGCATAGACCTTGCTGTGATTCCACTGTTGGGAAACGTAGCGTGCAATTTAAAAGAAATTCCTATGCTCACGCAATATCTATCTAGGAGATGCATAGCAACGAGAGGGGGAGAGTGTGTCCATGTACCCTTGTAGACCGACAGCAAAAGCATTTAGTTAACGCGGTTGATGCAGTCGAACGTCTTCTTGTTCCGACCGATCGAGTACCGAACGTACGACACCTCCGAGTTCTGCACAGTTCAACGTGATGACGTCCCTCGAGCTCTTGATCCAGCAGAGGGTCGAAGGAGTAGATGAGTCCCGTTAGCATGACGGCATGGTGATGTGATCCGTGCAGGGCTTCACCTAAGCATCATGAGAATATGACCGGAGGTGTAAACTATGGAGGGGGCACCGCACACGGCTTGGAACAATTGGTGTGTCTCATAGCCCCCTCCCCCCCTCCCGTATATAAAGGAGGGAGGGAGAGGAGGCCGGCCTAGGTGCGCCCCAAGTGGGAGGACCATTTCGAGACTCCTCGTCATGTCCGTGATCTCATCCGGGACTCCGAACAACCTTTGGTCACCAAAACACATAACTCATATAATACAAATCGTCATCGAATGTTAAGCATGCGGACCCTACGGGTTCGAGAACTATGTACACATGACCGAGACACCTCTCTAGTCAATAACCAATAGCGGAACCTGGATGCTCATATTGGTTCCCACATATTCTACAAAGATCTTTATTGGTCGAACCGCTATGTCAACATGCGTTATTCCCTTTGTCATCAGTATGTTACTTCCTCGAGATTCGATCGTCGGTATCTTCATACCTAGTTCAATCTCGTTACCGGCAAGTCTCTTTACTCGTTCCATAATGCATCATCCCGCAACTAACTCATTGGTCACATTGCTTGCAAGGCTTCATATGATGTGCATTGCCAAGAGGGCCCAGAGATACCTCTCCGATACTCTGAGTGACAAATCCTAATCTCGATCTATGCCAACGCAACAAACACCTTCGGAGATACCTGAAGAGCATCTTTTTAATGACCGAGTTATGTTGTGACATTTGATAGCACACAAGGCATTCCTCCAGTGTCTGGGAGTTGCATAATCTCATAGTCAGAGGAATATATATTTGACATGAAGAAAGCAGTAGCAATAAGACTGAACGATCATTATGCTAAGCTAACGGATGGGTCTTTGTTTGGAAATGTAGCATGCAATTTCAAGAAATTCCTACACTCAACCAAGATTTATCTAGGAGATGCATAGCAAAGAGAGGGGGAGAGTGTGTCCACATACCCTCATAGACCAAAAGCGGAAGCGTTTGCTTAACATGGTTGGTGTAGTCGAATGTCTTCTCATTCTGACCAATCGAGTACCAAACGTACGACACCTCCGAGTTTTGCACATGTTCAGCGCGATGACATACCTCGAGCTCTTGATCCAGCAGAGGGTCGAGGAAGTAGATGAGTTCCATCAGCATGACGGCGTGCTGATGGTGATGGTGAATTGATCCGTGCAAGGCTTCACCTAAGCAACGCAAGAATATGACCGGAGGCGTAAACTGTGGAGGAGGGCGCCGCACTGGATAGGAATCAATCTTGTGTGTTCTAGCGGTGCCCTGCCCTCATATATATAGGTGGGAGGGAGAGGGAGCAGCCAAGGGGGTGCCCAACTAGGAGGAATCCTACTTGGGGACCTAATCCTATTCGGCTCCCCCCTTTCCATATCTTTCTTTTTTTCCATTTGGATTTTTTTGCTCCTAATGTTTTGGGGTATCCCGACAATTATATACCTGCTAATCACACCCGATTTGACACAGCTAGACTGGAAACACTGCTTGTCAAGAGCACAGACCCCAGTATAGAATACTTTTTTGAGTATGTTGGTAAGGTTCGGTCATCCGCTTCTGTGCTTGCACTTCTGCGTAACTAGGGGTGCAAGTCCATTACAGCGTACTTTCATAATTGAATCAAAAGTGTCAATACATGAAAAATCTCTATATACGATATTTATGACACAGAATGTTGTTCTTTCAACATGCTGGAGGGGGAAGGAAGGAGGAGGGAGGAGGGAAGGAGGGGGAGGCCGAATCCCTCTACTTCCTTCTCTCTTCCCCTCTTTCCTTCCCCTCTCCTAATTCGGCCTACATGGGGCGCACCAGCACCTTAGGGGCTGGTCTATCCCCCTCTTGGCCCATTAGGCCCATGTAGTTTGTCGGGGGTTGCTCGGAACCCCTTCCCGTGACCCGATACGTACCTGGTACCCCCAGAACACTTCCGGTGTCCGAATACTATCGTCCTATATATGAATCTTTACCTCTCAACCATTTCGGGACACCTCGTCATGTCCATGATATCATTCGGGACTCCGAACAACCTTTGGTCACCAAAACACATAACTCATATAATACAAATCGTCATCGAATATTAAGCGTGCAGACCCTACGGGTTCGAGAACTATGTAGACATGACCGAGACACCTCTCCAGTCAATAACCAATAGCGGAACCTGGATGCTCATATTGGTTCCCACATATTCTACAAAGATCTTTATCGGTCGAACCACTATGTCAACATACGTTATTACATTTGTCATCGGTATGTTACTTGCTCGAGATTCGATCGTCGGTATCTTCATACCTAGTTCAATCTCATTACCAGCAAGTCTCTTTACTCGTTCCGTAATGCATCATCCCACAACTAACTCATTAGTCACATTGCTTGTAAGGCTTCATATGATGCGCATTACCGAGAGGGCCCAGAGATACCTCTCCGATAATCGGAGTGACAAATCCTAATCTCGATCTATGCCAACCCAACAGACACCTTCGGAGATACCTGTAGAGCATCTTTATAATCACCCAGTTATGTTGTGACATTTGATAGCACTCAAGTCATTCCTTCGGTGTCCGGGAGTTGCATAATCTCATAGTCGGAGGAATATGTATTTGACATGAAGAAAGCAGTAGCAATAAAACTGAATGATCATTATGCTAAGCTAACGGATGGGTCTTGTCCATCACATCATTCTCCTAATGATGTGATCCCGTTCATCAAATGACAACACATGTCCATGGCTAGGAAACATAACCATCTTTGATCAACGAGCTAGTCAAGTAGAGGCATACTAGGGACATGGTGTTTTGTCTATGTATCCACACATGTATCAAGTTCCCGGTTAATACAATTCTAGAATGAATAATAGACATTTATCATGATATAAGAAAATATAAAATAACAACTGTATTATGTCCTCTAGGGCATATTTCCTTCAGTCTCCCACTTGCACTAGAGTCGATAATCTAGTTCACATCGCCATGTGATTGAACACCAATAGTTCACCTCTATATGTGATTACACACATAGTTCACATCACCATGTGACCAACAAACATAGGGTTTACTAGAGTTAATAATCTAGTTCACATCGTTATGTGATTAATACCCAAAGAGTACTAAGGTGTGATCATGTTTTGCTTGTGAGAGAAGTTTAGTCAATGGTTCTGCCATATTCAGAGTCATATGTATTTTGCAAATTTTCTATGTCTACAATGCTCTGCATGAAGCTACTCTAGCTAATTGCTCCCACTTTCAGTATGTATCCAGATTGAGACTCAGAGTCATCTGGATCGGTGTAAAAGCTTGCATCGATGTAACTCTTTACAATGAACTCTTTATCACCTCCATAACCGAGAAATATTTCCTTAGTCCTCTTAGGTAACTAAGGATAATTTTGACCGTCGTTGAGTGATCCACTCCTGGATCACTATCGTACCCCCTTGCCAAACTCATGATAAGGTACACAATAGGTCTGGTCACAACAAAGCATACTTTACCGAACCTATGGCTGAGGCATATGGGATGACTTTCATTCTCTTTCTATTTTCTGTTGTGGTCGGGTTTTGAGTCTTACTCAACTTTACACCTTCCAACACAGGCAAGAACTCCTTCTTTGATTGTTCCATTTTGAACTACTTCAAAATCTTGTCAAGGCATGTACTCATTGAAAAAAATCTTATCAAGCGTCTTGATCTATCTCTATATATCTTGATGCCCAATATGTAAGCATCTTCACCGAGGTCTTTTTTTGAAAACTCCTTTCAAACTCTCCTTTATGCTTTCCAGAAAATTCAACATCATTTCCGATCAACAATATGTCATTCACATATCTACTACCACTATAAAAGGACGAGAGGGCGGAGAACCAAATCATCCTATCCATCGAAACCTGCAATCTGATGGTCTACATACCTCCGGCGTACTAAACGAGTTCTATACTTTAATTACCCACCATGCCATTATGTTAATTAATTACCAACCATGACATTGGGTTAACCTCCTCACGAACACATCGCGCCCTCTGCCCTCTCGCCACCATGCTGTCGGGGCAGTTTTGGCCACCGCCCCGCCTCCAGGCGCTCGGGCCGCCCCATCCACACGCCGCCTGCACCCACGCTCTAGGCACCCGGGGCTCCCCGTCCATGCGCCGCCCTTGCCGCCAAGCTGGCCTTCCTCCGCACGGTTCGTCGGCTGCCGCATTTCATCCCTGCAGCCGCCACTCACTCTTGCCTTCCTGCCGGATGCTTGGCGTCGCCACCACACAAAGCAGTGAGGCTGTCCCTACAACCGCCATTCGGTCTTGCGCTCTTGCCTGATGCTTGACATCGTAGCCACACAAAGCAGCAAGGATTCAGCGGCGGGGAAGTTGAAGAAGGATGACAGGATGGGGCGATTGTCCAATATGACTGCTGCTCCAAGCAGGCTCCTTCCTCCGCCGGTACCACTCCTCTGTCTGTGAACCTTCTTCCCTCTCTACTCTCCAGTCTCTCTCAATCTGCAGCAAAGGCATGTGGTGGTGTGGGGGTAAGGGCATGTGGCGGTGGCATTACCCATCGCCCTCTGCACCCATTCACTGTATCTAATCTCCATGTGCATCAGTAGGGTTGAGCCGGTGATGTAGATCGAGCAGGTCACAGGAGCTTGCTGCAACACCTGATCTTTCATCTGGTTTTTCTTTCATCTCAGGTGATTTCTTCTCTAAAATTAATTTGGAACATCAAAAACTGCTTTTAAAATGGTTCATGCAAACTGAATTTGACTGATCCTGCATTCATGAAAATTTATGAATAGGGAAATCGCTCGTGTTTGCTTCCACACGTCTGGGTGTATAAAATCTCCATCCATACACTGAGATTGAAACGAGGCCATGATAATTGGCGTTCAAGCTTCAGGTATAAGCTCAACTCAATCATCTCCAATAGTCCAATTAGTCTTCTTTCTTGCTATCGAGGTCTTAAAAGAGTGCATAGAATGAAACACTTATTGTTCCGGAGAATGGAGTTTTAGTCATCTTGCCCATAAGGCACGGTTCGCAAGCACCAAGTGATTCATAATCAAGTGATTCCAAAAGTCCATCAGTATGGAGTTTCTTCATGCGCTTTACACTGATATGACCCAAACGGCAGTGCCACAAATAAGTTGCACTATCATTATTAAACTTCAATCTTTTGGCTTCGACACTATGAATATGTGTATCACTACTATCGAGATTCAATAAAAATAGACCACTCAGCAGGGGTGCATGACCATAAAAGATATTACTCATATAAATAGAACAACCATTATTGTCTGATTTAAATGAATAACTGTCTAGCATTAAACAAGATCTAGATATAATATTAATGCTCAACGGTGGCACCAAATAACAATTATTCAGGTCTAAAACTAATCCCGAAGGTAGATGTAGAGGTAGTGTGCCGACCGCGATCACATCAACTTTGGAACCATTTCCCACGCGCATCGTCACCTCATCCTTAGACAATCTTTGCTTAATCCGTAGCCCCTGTTTTGAGTTGCAAATATGAGCAACAGAACCAATATCAAATACCCAGGCGCTACTGTGAGCATTAGTTAAGTAGACATCAATAACATGTATATCAAATATACCTTTCACTTTGCCATCCTTCTTATCCGCCAAATACTTGGGGCAGTTCCGCTTCCAGTGACCAGTCCCTTCATAGTAGAAGCACTCAGTTTCAAGCTTAGGTCCAGACTTGGGATTCTTCTCTTGAGCAGCCACCTTTTGCCGTTCTTCTTGAAGTTTGCTTTCTTTCCTTTACCCTTTTTCTTGAAACTAGTGGTCTTATTGACCATCAACACTTGATGCTCCTTTTTTATTTCTACCTCTGCGGCTTTTAGCATCGCAAAGAGATCGGGAATAGTCTTGTTCATCCCTTGCATATTATAGTTCATCACAAAACTTTTATAGCTTGGTGGCTGTGATTGAAGAACTCTGTCAATGACACTATCATCAGGAAGATTAACTCCCAGTTGAGTCAAGTGGTTGTGGTATGATGACCCACAAGTATAGGGGATCTATCGTAGTCCTTTCGATAAGTAAGAGTGTCGAACCCAATGAGGAGTAGAAGGAAATGACAAGCGGTTTTCAGTAAGGTATTCACTGCAAGCACTGAAATTGTAGGTAACAGATAGTTTTGTGATAAGATAATTTGTAACGGGTAACGAGCAATGAAAGTAAATAAGGTGTAGCAAGATGGCCCAATCCTTTTTGTAGCAAAGGACAAGCCTGGACAACTTCTTATAATGAGAAAAGCGCTCCCGAAGACACATGGGAATTGTCATCAAGCTAGTTTTCATCACGCTCATATGATTCGCGTTCGTTACTTTGATAATTTGATATGTGGGTGGACCGGTGCTTGGGTGCTGTCCTTTCTTGGACAAGCATCCCACTTATGATTAACCTCTATTGCAAGCATCTGCAACTACAAAAGAAGTATTAAGGTAAACCTAACCACAGCATGAGACATATGGATCCAAATCAGCCCCTTACGAAGCAACGCATAAACTTGGGTTTAAGCTTCTGTCACTCTAGCAACCCATCATCTACTTATTACTTCCCAATGCCTTTCTCTAGGCCCAAATAATGGTGAAGTGTCATGTAGTCGACGTTCACATAACACCACTAGAGGAGATACAACATACATCTCATCAAAATATCGAACGAATACCAAATTCACATGACTACTAATAGCAAGACTTCACCCATCACTACAAAAAAATACACTTTTGTGATGATACATGTTTGTCATAGTAGGTCGCGTTTTTTGTCATGCATGTACATCCATTACAAAATTATGACAGAATCAAGATAGTCATGCCTGTGCTGTCGTAGAAGTGTTCGATGACATTACCAAAATTATCATCACGGAAGTGTCCACTTCCATGACGATAAATCGCGCGTCATAGAAGTGCTTTCGTCAAGGGTGACCGACACGTGGCATCCACCGTAACAGAACGCCGTTAAGCTATCGGGTCGGGTTTTGGATCCGATAACCCGTTAACAGCCCCGACCAATGGGGATTTTCCACGTGTAAAATCATCATTGGCTGGAGGAAACACGTGTCGGCTCATCGTTGGGACAGATGTCATCCACTCATTGGACAGAAGGCGCCTATGATACGTCGACACGTGGCACGGCCAATCAAGTTTAAATGGGCCGGCCCAACTAAAGGCCCACAAGATTTTGCGGCCCATAATGGGCCGGCCCAGTTAAAGGCCCATGAGATTTTGCGGACTATAATGGGCTGTCCCAGCTAAAGGCCCACAAGATTTCGTGGCCCATAATAGGCCGGCCCGGGTAAAGGCCCACAAGATTTTTGTGTGCCATAATGGGCCGGCCCAGGTAAAAGCCCACAAAATTCTTGCCGATCATAATGGGCCGGCCCAGCTAAAGGCCCACGAGATTTCGCCGACATTAATGGGCCGGCCCAGCTGTAGGCCCACAAGATTTTGAGGACCCTAGTAGGACGGCCCATTAACTGGCTGCCATGTTTTGGGCCAAATGCCGGCCCATAATTGATCCGGTCCATTAATGGCCTGCCACGTTCCGGGCCTAATAATGGCCCATATAAGATCCGGCCCGTTAAAAGCCTCCCACTTTCTGGGCCAAATCATGGCCCAGATCAGGTCCGGCCCTTTAAGAGGCTTTGGGCTCAATTATGGCCCATATCAGATTCGGCCCGTTGACTGGACGTTATGCTTTTGGGCCCACTTGCTAAAGGCCCATTTAGTAATTCGGCCTAATATTAGTTTTGGCCTGTTAAGGGCCCATTTAACATTTCGGTCCTATATTAATTTCGGCCTATTAAAAGCCCATCATATAGTTGGGCCTAACTACGGCCCGGTTTGCATCCGGCCTGCTCGCAGCCGATATCTGATTGGGCCAAACAAGGACCGAGACAACTTTGGCCTGTTAAAAGCCCGTGAATTGATTTGCACAATCATGGGTTGGGGTCCATTTCGGGCTGCCGCCGGCCCATGAGCTATTCGGCACGTTTCAGGCCCAGCCTACTTCTCAGCCTCCTAAAAGCCCATTGATTTTTCTTGCGAAAAGAGGGTTGGGGGTTACTCGGCCTATTAAAGGCCCAAATCTACTAGTGGGCCAGTTTGACGGGGCCCGTGATGCGGATCATACATCGTGATTGCATGACGGCCCGATTATGTACCGTAATTTTACGGTTTGGCCGGTTTACTGCGATGACAGGATATATATACAGTAAAATAACTGCAGCATCGTGAATAAGAAAAAACCTAGATTACAATAAAGAAATTACGGCATATTACATCCACTGGGCATCAAAGTTCACCACTATGATAATAAAGCACAAGCAGACAACAGATTACATACACTGGGCATCAAAGGTCGCCACCAGTGCAAATAAACACGCCGACAAAATAATATACAAAACCGACAGCACTTCAATAGAGTTCAAGAAAGGTTAGCCCTGCTGGGGAGCTGCAGCGGAAGCAGCTGAGCAAGATGATGAGACTGCGCTTGTTCAACACTTATATCTTCCTCACTCTGAAAGATAAACAAGCAGACATATGACAAGTTTTGCACATAAAAGTATCAGTGCTGACAATTCATCACATTTCTTACTGATGAATAAAGTGACACAGTTTAAAATTGCATTAACACAATATGGTATTGTTCAGGTCAAGACATGGCAAGAATTGACATTATGAAGGAGTTGGCAGCTTCACGACACCACTGGATTACAGACCAAGAACTCATAAGTATCAATGGTTAGTGTGCTGTTAATTTATCCCATTTCAGATTGGCAAATAAAGAGGCGGTTTAAATAATAGTAGAATGATATGACATTGTTCATAGTTAAGACATTGCAGAATATGACATTGTGCTGTAGTGGGTAGGTTCACCACACCACTGGATTACGGATGAAGAACAAAAGCATACATGTAGTGCAAAAGAAGATCACTTGCTCTGTATAGTTTAATTTACATGGTATGAAGAAGGAACTTGGTTGTACAACTGAAAACTTAAATTGAGACAGACAAACTTTTGTTTATGAACTACATAATAAACTTTAAACATGCAATTTGATGCAAACACCAAAAATAAACAGCTGTTGCAGTCATGCCTAACCAAATATACACAAAAAAGTTTGAAGGGTTGAGAAGGACAAACTTACATTACTGGTGAAGAAAGGCTCTATAAAGCCCTTGTCCATGCTGATGGGGGGGGCAATTCAAGAAGTTTAGCATAGAATGTTCTTCATAAGCATTGCCTTCATTCTACATTTTGTTAAGAGTAAATATAGATGTGATAATATACGAAAAAATGGAGAATATTTAAGATAAGATGAAGAGTGATGCTACATAACCAAGTAGCTATAAATGTATGTGTAGCGATACAGGCAAAAGGCACAGCCAAGAGCAATGCACAGCTAAACTTCTTCAGTACCAACCTTATGGTAAGAGTAAATATAGATCTGATGTGTAGAAAATGGAGGGCAAAGGAAAATAAGCTGCAGAGTGATGGTACATGAACAACTACCTGTCAATATAAGTACACTGATAAAGGACAGCATGTACTTACAAGAACAATGCAGAGCTAAAAAAATTCATTGGCATTGGATATATTCTACACTAATGTAACCATTCATACAGATCAGATAATTTGGAGCGAACAATTGATAAGCAAGCTATCATGCATACTGCTGTCACATAATGAACCAGGTATGTATGCAAGTACAGTGATACAGGACAACAGGTACTAACAAGAGCAAAGCAGCGGGCAGCATATTTGCGATATCATGTCGTTCTTTTCAAACCGGAATTCTTCTTCAAGCCGATTTCCTGCAAAAAAGATCCGTAAGGCACATGCGGAAAAGTAGAAGTTCAAATTGTCATGTGATTTCATAGACAGTACCTCATCCTGGGAACGAGACCAGTGCATAACAAGGTTTTTCCCTTCAATGTCTTCTAAAGTGTGATTTCCTCATGTAAAGTGTGATTTCATAGACAGCACAGGAGACTTCACCGGAAATTCGTTTATAGACTTGCCATCAAAGTGTGATTTCCTTATGTAACACGATACTGCTGCAATGCTTCCTTGAAAAGCACAAGCAAGCTTTGCTCGTCATGACTATCCAGATTGACCCTCACCTAGTTACAACAATGTAATGTAAATCATTGATGTGTTCGATCAGCAGAAAACAGGAAAATAATAACCATGAATAATAGCACTTACACGTAAGTTGGACAGGAAGATGTGAAAATGGTGTTTGTCTTCACTATAATCTTCCCATGATGGGAATATATGCACGTAGTCCCTAACAACATTGAAAGCATTGTCTTTTAAACTGGGAATAAATGGAATGGGGTTCCAATCTGCAGGAATTGGCCGTCTCTACAGTTGGGATAGGTCTTCGGCCGGTGGACTTGCTGTACTTTTTGCTGGAGTGGGATTTTTCTGTGGTACGGCTGGTGCTATGGCAAATGAAATCGGTATACCTTTTGCTGGAGTGCAAGTCCTGTGTGGTGGGGCTAGTGGTGTGGCCAGTGAAGTATGGGTACAGTCTGCTGGAGTCGGTCCTATGTTTTGTGTCACTAGTTGTACAGCCAATATAAGTGGGGCGCTGTCTGATTTCTCCGGCACCACCACGTTTTTCAAGGACTTTGCTGGTGCTCCTTCAGGTTCGGCAATCACCCTCTTCCTTTTTGATGTCTGATGCACAAGAACAGCATTTGAGTGGAAAAACATGGTATGACGACAGATGGAATATGTATTGATAATGGATGGGCATGGCATCTCGAGTTATATGATGAGTAAACTAAGCAGATGGTGGTGCAACGAAGTAGAAGAAATGCAAGACAACATATGCAAGATACGCGCAATCAATAAAACCTTGCCAAATTAGAACAGGCACCTTCATGGGTGAACAGGACAAGCCATCTGCCTTTGACTCCTCGAGGTTAGAATAGTCATTAGAATGATATTCTGAACAAGAATCAACAGGTGGGGAGCGTACGAGTTTCATTGCTTCTAGAATGGCACTCAATGCCTTGGTGCCAATTTTGTAAGTCATTGCAGTGTTCCACAATATTCTTCTGATGCGCGAATTCTGATATTCACTGTAATTGCGTATAATATCTGAGAACCATGAAAACATAAATAATTGTGAGATTATCTTTGTAATGCAGATGATATTCTAATATAGGGGCGCCCCTATAAACACTTATGTGCTATCACTGGATTATGATGAGAGAGCTCATGTGTGCTGTAATATCGTGCGTGCATTTATATAATCTGGCACAAGTACACAAAAAATAGGCTCCAGAAGTAAGGATAGCTGGCAGATGATAGGTTCATAATATACTGTATAGATAGTTTATTGCCAAACCATGATAACAAGAGCACACAACAACTAGGCAGATCATAGTGTACATAACAGGGGTACACCATAACCACGATATATAAATCAGGAAAGTGGAACTGGCTTGAAAATACGGTGTTGTATTGCCGCTTGTAATTGAAAGCCTATCGATCACGTACAGGCCAGCACTATCGAACATGGTAAAGAAGAGCAAGCAGATTTTGGATAATAAAATGTTGGTTGCGCAGTGCCCACACATGATGAACCAGAGCGCATTAAGAATGCAACTCCCAGCTGTCTCTCGACCATTTCAGGCGGTTGGATGAAGATCCTACGTCTCCTAACCCTTCTTCTTCCTCGTCTCTGATTCTTCCCATACAGAACACCGCACGGGCCGCTGGCCGGACCACCGGCCCCCACAGCCTGTGTTCCTCCACCACCCCCACCCCCCACCCGCGTCGAGTTTTCTTCGTTCGGCGTGGCCCCACAACCACCCGAGCCCCTTGGATCGCACCGGTGAACTCCGGCGAGCTTTGAAAAATCGACTGACCCAGTTTTGAAATTTAGTCTACTGTGATTTAACTAGTGTGGAATATAAAAGGGGAAAACCATAAGCATTGGGAGTATAGTGTTGAGTGTGCCATGGCGGATCTGAAGGTGCAAACCGGACAAAGGCAACTTCGCAACCAAGACAGAAATTAGAGTAAAGCAGTGGCGATCTATTTTCTTACTGCGATAAATAAGTTGAGCAAATACGAAAGAGTACCGCCTCTGGTGCGGCGCCGTGTACGCATCTGGTGAGAATTTGACGGTGATGCGGTAGTGATGGCTGTCGGCGGCGTGGAAGCAGATCTAGGAGGGTAGACGGTGGTGGCGGGGCGCGGTGGACGAGACGGTCGTAGGAGCGGCACCGGCAAGGTGGACGACGGCGGGGATGAAGCGAGAGGACGGGGTGCAAGGATCCCGGTCCGAAGGCGTGGATGAGAGAGGTCGATCTCTTGGAATGGACGGCGGCATCGGGGTATCAGCTCCGGCATGGTGGAGGAGGACGGCGGTGGATGCAGTGGCGTACGGCGGCAGGCGGAGGAGGGTGGGGTGGAGAGGGTGTTTTGGCGCCCACAGAGTACGAATGGGGAAAAGGGAGGTAGAGAGGAAGGGGGAAACCATGTATTTAGGGCACGCTTGTCTCAAATGCGAGGAAATTTACAAACTTAGCCCCCGTTTCAAATTTCTACTACATCACAGCAACATTAGTTGGTTGGGGATAGGACGGTAATCTCACATACACCGAATATTAGCCGACGAGAGTTTGTTTTTGGCGCCCACGGTCTATGAATATGAATCGGGGAGGGAGTCGATTTTGGCCGTGGGCACACTGTGTTTTGGCGCCCACCGTGTATGAATCCGGGTGAGAGGCAGTTACGTCACGTTTGGGTGAAATTACAAACCTACCCCTATCGAAACCTATAGAAATCCAGCAGATAGGCTTTGCGCAGCAGGGATAGGCAGTAGTGATTTCCATCTCGCAGATTTTGGTTTCGGGCAGTTACTGTGACTTTCCCCGCTTCGTTCAAATTTTTCATAGTGCACGTTTACCGTGCCAACTCAATTCGAATCCCGTTTGTATTCTACTATTTTTTTCGGGCGGGATCCATTTTCAATTGGAATTACATTCTATATACATCTTTTTTTTATATATACTTTCAAAAGCACAACACCATTTATACATAAATATGGTTTACAAATGGCATGATCTCAGATTCATAAGGTTGCATCCATCAATTTGGATTTTCAAATATTTGAAACCACTTTATGTTGAAATCCAATGTATGCATTCCTCACTAACTGTCTCCAATTAATGTGTGTTTCATGTGGGTTTTTTTTAACTTCTCAAACATGTATAATGTGTTTCACACACGCAACATATAGTGTAATCCCGTTTAGACATTAATTGCATATAAACCATGCATTGTTTGTAATTGAAGAATCTATGGATCACCAATATTGATAAACTATATAACATTACATGTGTGCCCAAATTCAAATGAATATGCATGTTTGATACACCAATTTGCGTTATGATATTATCGATGTCGTGATCTCCAGTTTAAATATTTGAATCCCCTTCAATCCAGATATTCGTCTCATATAGCTATCACGCATGCTTATATAGGACTATCTCTCTGGAGCTATACGCGTTCATCGTCTCTCAGGCATCTCTCGTGCTACATGTATGTCGGCAATGATCTTTTATCTTCGTAACACACTGACGGTACTCTTTCCATCAACCTTCATCACTCTATCTCGCTCTGAGTATATCTCGCTCCCTGCTATGTGTCTCTAGCTATGATTCTCCATGTGGAATCTCTTTCTCTCACACAAACACAAAACTTTGTCTCCCGGGGTCTCATTTCTCTCAACTATTCCCATGTGTGCCACTCGCACACCCCTCATACAGAGATGTCTTTCGCTCCTTAGATATGAGATCCTACGACTCTTCCTCTTCAATATCTCTTTCTCACACACAAACACAAACTCTGTCTCCCAGGGTCTCATATTTCTCCATTGTTCTCTTGTATGTCGCTCAAACACACCCTCTCTCCCTAGAGATATCTTGCGTTCCCTCATATGTCTCTCTAGCTATCACTCTCGTTGTGAAATATCTTTATCTCTCGCAGACACAAAACTCCGTCTCTCTGGATCTCATTTCTCTCTGATATTTGTTTGTATGTGACTCACATGCACCCTCTCTCTATCTCTCTCACACCCACACACATAACCCAGCCTTCTGATCCACTCGACTCCTATCTCTAGCGCACACTAGATAGCATCTTTATCTTTCTATATATCTGTTTCTCCATCAACCTTCTTTCTCGCCCTCATTCTTGATTCCTATCATGCACACTACAGATGTTCCTCTCTACATGCAGTCAAGTGCCCTCTCACACACATATATAACTTCACCCTTTGAACCACCCGACGGTCATCTCCGACACCCAAACTAACGGATGTCTCTCTAGCTAGCACCTCCATCTCTGTATCTATCTGTAGTTTCTCCGTCAACATTTCTTTCTCGCACGGAGTCTTGCTTCCTATCACCCACACTATATATGTCTATCCATACATATGCATTTATAGGTTCATCTCTTTTGCACAATCGTTGTGCCTCACCCCCTCTGCTCGCCATAGATGCATGCTCCAGCCCACGCCACTATCTCTTAAAGACAAAAACACATGCTCAATTGTCGGGCCTTCTTCCCTGCATTCTCACATGCATGCATATTGTCATACCGATCCGTCTCTCCCATGTCGTTGATCTTAGGACTTATGTCTTCTTTCTTTTATCTCGATCATGCGCGCACACACACACACATCCCACGTATACATGTATACCTCTCACACATGCACGTTCAAGGTCTCTATGTCTCCATACGAGTTAATTACCCTCAATCCTAACGCCACATCGAATCATTCTCCTCTTTTGTGCACATAACTTCCGCCT
>NC_057804.1:373388968-373410952 GCF_018294505.1 Triticum aestivum | reverse complement strand
CACACACACACAAAATAAGACTCCATCTCTCTCTCTCTCACACACACACACACAAACTAAGACTCCATCTCTCTCTCCTCTCTCTCTCTCTCTCACACACACACACACCACACACACACTAAGACTCCATCTCACACACACATGCTCTAGGCGGAGCATTTGTTCCTACCACCCTTCATCCAACCTTACCCGTATGATAAACAATCACATTTATTTACTTTCATAACATGGACAGATTCCACTTTACTTTAGTAGTCAGCAAACTTATCATCTGTATACCCTTATAAAAAAACGAGTTGGCGATGATGATGTGCCTGCCATCTTGTAACAGACCGTATGATCTATATCTGACGGATAGGAAGCAAACTATGATAATTTTATAAAAGATACCCGCACCTCTCTCCACATCATTATCTCCCGCAACCTCATTGCTCAGCAATTAAAAAGGAATAAGTCTCTGGAACAATCTAGCATGCATGGTGGCCGCTGCCGCCTGCCGGCGCCGTCCATCCCTATGCCTCCGCCCATTCCGACCACCAGTCACCACCACGCTCCACTCCTCCTCACCTTATCTCTCATCTTTCATTTTTTCAATGACATTCTTGAGATACCAGTTTTCCGATAAAATTCTCGAGATATCATTAGTTTTTACACATGGGATTACTCCTGCATGGGTCAATCACAACAGGTGTTTTGTAAAAAAGGGACATTTACATCTCTGCCCCTAACTCGAACCCACTACTCAGTTTTGCCCCTAGTTTTCGGGTATGCTCAGTTTTGCCCCTCTGCCGTCAGTGCCACTTATAGAAATGCCCCTTCGCTCCATTTCCGTCCAGTCAAGGTTGTTTGACCGCTAACTTGCCGTCAGTTTGACATATTTTCCCTTCTTTCTTACATGTGGCCCCTCTCTTACCTCTTCGCTTCACTCTCTCTCTGTTCTCTTTCTCTCGCTCGACCCTAACCCTAGCTCTGTCTTCCCCAAATCGCCCCCTCACCTGAACCCTAGCGGCTTCGATCCCCACCATGGAAAACTCCAGATCAATGGCAGGCACGGTGGAGATTCGGTCGACCTGACTCTTTATGCGAGCTGTGCTGCGATTCGGAGCCAACCGCTGCAGATGGAGGTCGACGGTGGTTGCGGCGCCGGCGGCGGCCATGAAGGGAGCACAAATCCGAAGGGGTAAGTGAAGTACTTTCAGATCTGAAGCCTGCTATACGTATTGTAGTTCGTTTTGATTCCTAGTGTTCATTTGCGTTCGTAGTGCTCATTTGGTTCGATTTTTTTCTGTTTTTCATTGTCATTCGTAGGGTGGACTATATATGTTTGGATTGTAGAATGGAAACAACTCTTCTAGTTCCTGCTGGTACAAAAGCAGGGAACACAGGATTTTCATTTCCTTTGGTAGTGGAGAGCACAATGAAGTTTGTGCAGTTTAGATCTCATATCTGTGCTAAATACCCGTGGGGAATACATGATGCAGTTGAATTCAGGTACTGGGATATTGATAGTTCAGTTTGGCTCCCAGTCCAATGTGATGCTGAGTTAGAAAAGATGTTTAGAAATCATGCTCATTTCCCAGTCAAATTGGAAATCAATGTCATACAAAGAAAAAGAGGATTGACAGACATCAATGGAAGAAAATCACAATCTACTAGTTCTAGAGGTAGGAGCAGAATATCCGGGGGGAGAAAAACAAGTGTTAGCAGTCAGAAGAGAGCTTCAGATGCAGGAGAGAGCTCTATGCAGGTTCCAGGAACACCATCAGAGCAAGTGCCTATTTATGGAGGTCCTACTCAGAGCAGAGATTCTGTTGATCCAAATATTGAGGAGGGACTTCCTGATGATTGGCCTACAGATGATGAGGATGAAAGGCTTTTCCCTCAGTTTGTTACAAAACAAAAGGCCAAGAAGACAGATGATGATGGGGATGAAGATTATATTCCACCACCAGAAGGAATGTTTGATGAGCCAGGTGAAGATGAGTTGGAGGAGGACCAGGACATGGGATATAGTGAGGATTCTGATGATGGAAGGCCAGATGTGCAGTACAACAGAGATGATCCTTCTTTAAAAGAAGGAACTATATTTTCCAGTGCTTTAGACTGTAGGAATGCACTAGCTACATTTTCAATTAAAACTCAGAGTGAGTATGTAGTAGACAAGAGTGATCCTACTAGGTTGACTGTTCATTGTGCTTATAAGAGGTGTAGATGGAGGATGCATGCCTACTTAATGACAAATAGCTCATTGTTTCAGGTACAAACAGTAGGTGCATATGTAGTTACATTGCAAATATTTTCCAGTTATTTGTTACAGCAAGTATGTCTGACATGTAATTGAACTTTCAATGTTGCAGGTCAAAGTGAACCAGTCTGCACATACTTGTCCAAGTGTAAGCAGAAGGCAAAGACTAAAGTCAGCTAAGTGCAGATGGGTTGCTGATGCAGTGAAGCATTGGGTTTTAGAGGATTCAGAGGTTGGAGTTACAGAGTTGAAAAAGAACCTGAAGAAAAAATATGGCCTGCAAGTCCCATACATGAGAGTGTTCTATGGAAAGCAGATGGCACTGGACAACATTTATGGTAAGTGGACTGACTCATTTCAATTGTTGTACACTTACAAGGCAGAAGTTGAGAAAGCATCTCCTGGAAGTGTAGTTAACATTGACAAGCACACTGTAGAGTACAAAATAGCTGGAAAAACTAGACAGAAAGAGTGCTTTAGAAGAGTGTTTGTTTCTTTCAAAGTGTGCAGTCAGGTACTTTTTTGGTTTATTTTTGAAGTTATTTCCTAAATTCTTCAATGTTTGCTAACTGGCCTCTCCCATTTATTTGTGACTTTGCAGCCCACGAAAGAACTACAAAAGACCAGCTGAGAGGGGACAATCACCACATAAGAAGAAGTTCAAAATTGCAAAAGAGGACATTATAGGTTCTGTCACTGGAAGCAATAATCCTACCAGTTCTTCTACTCCAAACAAGGCTGTGAGCAAAACTGTGAGCACCAGGAGGAGTTCTAGGCTCTCTTCAAACCCAGCTTGCAATACTAGGAGCAAGAAGAACAAGTAGATGTGGTAGTACTTGTAATGCTGTGAAAATTTGTTGTGGGTGTACTAGATTTGAAGTTTGTTGTGGCACAATGCTGTGAACTCTTTTATGTCTCAGTGTGATCATGTCCTATGTTTAGGCCAATGCCAAGTGTGCCCATTTAACTGTCATTTTTGTCACATTACTACTGCACTGTCACATTAGTACATTGCTACAAAATGAAACACAATATACTCCAAATAGCAAACTCATTTCCAATTAAAACTTGTCACATTACACCAGATGAAACTCATTTCCAATGTGCTTTGGAACAAATACAACTAATTAAGATAGCTCACACAACAATACATTACATTTCATTACATACCATAATCCAGCTAGTATGGATTCTTAAACCACTCAGAAAAAACTGATGCCAAAATGCTAATGCAAATTACTATGAGAAATTCTCATGTTTGCATAAGTTCATTTCTCTTCTTGATCTTCAACTTGAGTTTCTTGTTCTTCTCTATTAAGTACATCAACCTCCTCTCCAAATGATGGGACTTTAGCCAGCTTTTCTCCAATCCAGCATGAAGTTCCTCAAATGCACGAGCAACACAATCTGTGGGAGGGGGATCAATCCAAACTACCCAGTCGCATTCATCAGGGAGCTACAGAATTAATCTTACATTAAACAACAAAAAATTGGCAAATAATGTCAGCAAAATGAGAGGACAGACAGAGTGGGAATGAGAGTTAATCTTACATCTAGGGGGCAGCCTAAGAATCTTCTTCCCGTGCTTGCACCTCCCCAGGCGACGCGACGAGCGGGGATGAGACCGTGCCCTGCGCACCGCCGCGTCGTGCTCATCTCTAGCCCAGAGAATGACGGATGGGGGAGGTAGAACTCGGATTGAAACTAAACAATCCCAACACCATCGGCCTAAACACAGGAAATCCCCAATCTGATGAACCCTAATTGGGACAGAAATACCCTAGATCGATCCACCAATGAGCCACACTTACCTCGCAAGTCACCGACGAGCTCGACGTGGACATGTCGCCGCCCTCCAAATCGACCCACCCTCGGCCTCTGAATCCTGCTGTGGTCGCTCTCTCCCCTCTCCAAATCGAGCCGTCGAGAGGTTGAAGAAGAACAGAGAGAGAGTGAAGCGAAGAGGTAAGAGAGGGGCCACATGTAAGAAAGAAGGGCAAATATGTCAAACTGATGGCAAGTTAGCGGTCAAATAGCCTTGACTGGACGGAAACGGAGCGGAGGGGTATTTCTATAAGTGGCACTGACGGCAGAGGGGCAAAACTGAGCATACCCGAAAACTAGGGGCAAAACTGAGTAGTGGGCTCGAGTTAGGGGCAGAACTGGAATTGGCCCTTGTAAAAAATGCATATTGATGTTCTGTGCAATGCACGAGAATCTTGCTTGTAATTATATAACGCAAATCACGAGCAGGAAGTGACATTTTTTTTGACACAACCACGTTAACATGGCCACGTAAATCACGAGTAGGAAGGAGAAGGGAGGCGGGCTGTGGAGTAACGTTTTTTACCACAATTTCTTAGGAAACTGAATGCAATAATTGAGTAGTTTTGCAAACTACCATTACTACGACACCTGAAACGGTTCAAAACCTATACTCCCTTGCCAATGCGCGCTTCCCGCATGAAACGGTCAGCGTCACCCTGGAGCGTCAGTGCCGCGTTAATGCCCGGCCAGAGCGGAGGCGACCTCTCACTGGCGCCGGCTTTGAAGTGGTGCGACGGCTGAGAGAGTGCTGCTTCCCGGTGCACACGACTACTCCGCGTCGAGACTGGACATAAGCCCTGCTTGGATCCATGGGTTAGAGTTAGTTTGAGCTAGTTGGGGCTCAAATAGCCCTAAAGTATCCAAGCATGAGGGTTTAAATTGGAGCAAGTTGCACCGAACCCACCAAAAAAAACTATCCCACCCAAGAGGTGCTAACTGGAGATAGTTCTCATTGGGACCACTGAAAAATCACTTTTCTCTCTCCATGAAGTGCATTTATTGTCAATCTAACCCTGTCACCGAAACACCTCTTTGGCTACAGTTAGTTCAAGGTTAGTCATGAGTTAGTCTAACCTCTAGCTAAGTTAGAGTATCAAACAGGAGAAGTATAGGACATGCAAGTTGCTCAAAGCATACAGGAAAATTCGTACGTGAAAGGATTTTTTTCTTTTTGAAAACGGAACTTCAAAAGAATTTTTTTAGAATGCTCTTGGCATGTCGCTAACATGTGATAGTTAACCGACCTCAATAGACGGCAGAAACGCCAGCCCTCCGTACTTTGATAGAGACGAGGAGGGAGAAGCGATACAGGCTGCTGGATTACTAGAGACAGGTGTCGCACGGAAGCCAAGAAATATGGTGATAGCGTGGGTTAGCCATGTACTAGTATGATGTAACTACACTGGGCTGCCGTGTTTCGTACTCTTCCAGTCCACTGTGGAGATGGTTGGCTAATTTTATATCACTGAATAATATTAAATATTATGAGTGCAGACGCTCCACCACGAGGTTCCTTGCTCCTTCTCGGTCGTCCGGAATCTATGTTCTTCCACTCTATTTTTTTTACATGAGCTTTGTTCATCCTTTTGCCAACACGCGAGACATCTAGCATCAAGGCACACGTGTTATGCAACGATCGTTCCATCTATATGAAGAACACGTGGCACTGGAACTACAAGACGGACATGTACCAGGAGTGGACGTACGAACCTGAGTAATGTAGCGCAGTAAGTGAAGTAGAAAGGCATAAATGGTATGAACATGCGTGGCATACAGGGTGTGTTTGGTTGCGTTCTCGTCTCAGCATAGTTGTTCCCTCTTCATGCATGCTCAACTCAACACCCCTCTTCATGCATGCTCTCTTCATGCATGCTTCTAGTGTATTTGTGCTAAACTAGTGTGGACTCATGCACCCTCCATACACTCTACCAAACACCCAAAAGTAGGTCGAGAAGGGAACTCTTGGGTGGCATTTGTCTCTTACTACGTACTACCACTAAATGTTGTACGTGCAATGCACGGTGATGTTAGGGAGTACGTGCCTAAGTACTCTACTACTACTATATTAGTTGGAGGCACATATTAACTTTTATATTTGTTTACGTGTATGCCCCGAGACCTTCCAACTAGACGTGTCTTTCTCTCCAGGTCGCACTTTGTATCATTCATACAACTAAGTACTACTACGTGTGGTCTCCGACCCAGAAGTGGAAGAAGTGGAGACACTCTACCACGCTGTTTTTTTTACGTTGGGCTCTACCACGATGTTCATGTCCCACTCCTTTCGCTGACGTGTGGGACATCCAGCACGTGTCATGTTTGGCACCCTTCGTCGTAAGAGTTGAAAAGCTAGCATTCATCAGAAATAAAAAATAATTATAAATCGGCAGTGATACTATTTTTTTTGTGAACCAATCAGCAATGATACTATACCACGCGGTTTCCTTGCTCCTCGATATCGGAAAGAATACTTCTATTCGCCAACATGTGGGACGTCGACCATCCTGGTCCACTTGCCATGCACGCAGAACTCCAAGGGAGAGTCACCCATGTCGTCGCGCCGCAGTAACAATGACTAATGAGCCGTCCAATCACAGGCCCACTTCCCACTTTGAAGTTACTCGAACGAAGGAACCATCATGACTTCGTTGAATTCCGCTTCTTGAAGAAAACTACTGTACCAGAAGTACTGCTAGCTACAGTATTTACTCCAACAGAGGCATCCTTTCGTTCATAGGATAGGAATATCAAAATCATAGGAAGTGAGATGACATGCATCTCAATTCCTATAGAGAAAGAGATGCCATTTGATGCATAGGATAGGCATTTTTCCATTTAGTCTAGGCTAATGTACTGGTAATTTTCTCTAAAAACTACAGTTACTGGTACATGCTCGTACTCAGACACAGACACACACACTAACTACTAGTACTACTACTTCTCACATGCTGGCTAGACGCCGTCGTTCTCCTTCCCGGTTTTGTCGGCGACACCCCACCGTTCTTGGATCTCCGCCGACCTCTCTGCAGCAGCGCGTGCGTCCTTTTCTTTCTTGCGGCGGCGGGCCTCTCTTTTCTTGAGTGCTTTCTGACTTTTCCGCTCCCTCTGTGCGGCTTTGGCCGCCTCTTGCTCTACCGCCCATTCGGCCTTGGCATCTTCAAATTCCTCCCACATAGTTGTGAGGTCGCGAGCGGCGATGAACTCGGCACGGAGGGATGCCATCGCTTCCCTACCATTTTGTGTGCGTTTGTGGGCGGCGAGGAACTCGGCGCGGCGGGATGCCATCGCTGCCTTACTGGTTAGTGTGCGGCGCGGTGGCATGAACGACGCTTGGTGGGAGCTCTGGGGTGGAGTGGCCGGACAACCGTATAGTGCATTGGTTTGTCAAGAGCTCAAGGACAAAAGATGAAGCAAATTAGGATTCCCCTTCAATCCTGGTCATTTATTACCGAGTAGAATGCATTGGCGGTCATCGAACTTGTCTTGATAGCTCACTTTGATCATTTTATACGACATATGGTGATTATATGGTTGCTGGTTCAGCGTATAGCTCCGTATTTGTATGGTTGACCAGTCAAACAGTCCGCATGCGCCTGAAACGGTCACCGTCTCTCTAGAATGTCAATGCCACATTCACTGGACTTAACTGCAGGTGCAATTGGTGTGTCACTGACATGCAAGCCAGACGCCCGTTGGGCCCACATGTCAGACACCCAAACACATCTGCAGTTAAGTCACTGAAGCAGTGTCCGCATTCACGCCCGACGAACCTACTCCGGCGCCAGTTGTCCATCCGTCTGCCGTGGCTCATTGCCATTCACCCACTATATTAACTTGAGCCCCAGCTCCCAGCCATAGCCAAAGACCCACACTTATTCTCCTCCGGTCCCTTCCTTCTGTCGGCACCACTTCAATCATGGCCTCGTGGCGCTCCGAAGCTCTCTTGGACGTACTGTCGTAGGAGCAGACGAGGGACATCGGCGGCTCCGCTCCGGGTGCGCTCCAAAGCTCTCTTCGATGTACTGTCGCAGGAGCAAACGAAGGAGATCGCTGGCACCCCCCGAGCCGCCCTCCGCCACCACGACCATGAAGTCGGCGTGCGTGCGTGGGCGCAGCCGGCAGAGAGGAAGAGTAGTACACGGTAGGTCGCCGCCGCTCTGGTCCCGGGAAGGCCACCGCTACTCCACTCAGCCAACGCCAATCTTGGTGGGGTAAACATCGGCGGCCGATTAGCCGCTTGACAGCGACGTGGAGGCGGAAATCTTCATAATCTTGTGCTCCGGCCGGAGGAGGAGGTTATCGAGGCGGATGAGGAGGAGGCAAAGGCAATGGCCGGCTTTCTTGGGTTCATGGATGGACATGGTGGTCGGGCGCCGGCGATCGTTTAGATTAGGTTTACAGTAGGTTTAGTACGGTTTGTGCGAAATATGTAATGAATTTTGTCTAGTTTGTAGGAAAAGTTTTCGAAATGTAATGAATTTCATCCAGTTAATTTGAAATTTGCTTTGTTTGCACGAATTTCGTCCGGTTAGTTCATATAGTTGTCGAAAGGTATGCGGGTAGCATCGGATGGCATCCATCAGTGTCCTCGGACAGATGTCGGTGTAAATTTGTGGGCCAGCGCTGGAGATGCCCTAACTATCATGCTATAATCGCTAACAATCCTCCATTGTTTGGCAGGGAACTATTATCCCTCGATCAAAATCAGATCCGCGGTGTTTCGCTCTCCTCCCGCGTATGAGTGTAAACTCTTGCTCACATAAAAATGGAGCAAGTGGACGGCACTGTAGCACGTCATATCACTCGAACTAGCCCGCCTAACGAGCGGGAAAGCACCGCCCTCTTCATTTTGTTCTAGATTTCTATCGATCGATCGCGCGAAAATGTTACGCTTCGCAAGTTCTAAAGGAAAAGGCGGCACACTTACGACTCGTACGCGTCGCAACCCTGACAGTCCGGCTTGCACGCCGCTCACCAGAGGGGACACGCGTTGTCTTGCAATTTCACTGACATGTGGGACCATAATTGAATAAACCGTCGATAGCCGAAATCTAATCGCTCGGTGGGCGTCGGCTGAGAAGAGAGAAACGGGGGAGGGAGAAGAGATCGCCCGCCCGCCGTGCACGGACTCCAAGAAATATATGGTGATAATGTGAGGTGGGCCATGCTGGAGTCTGGACCGCTTCTAGAGTCCGGTCTCACCGCCCTGGCCCCTCAAGACGCCAGCTGCCCGCTGCATGCATAGCAAGTAGTCCCCGCTTATGTGGAGGAGAGAGAGGCATTGACAAAGTCAAGGAGTAACAATGGAGACAATAGCTTTCATCAAAAATACACAATGAATACTCGTTGCTCGTCCTCTATATCGGAAAGAATACTTTCATTCGCCGACATGTGGGACGTCGACCATCCTAGTCCACCTGCCATGCACAAAATTATCCAGGTCTACCCCAATCATATCGCAGGCCCAACCTTTCCCACCGTAAGTTGTTCGGGCGAAGGAACCATCATGACTTCGTTGAATTCCGCTTCTTCAAGAAAACTTACTGTACCCACAATACTGATACCACACGCGAAGACTGGACGGCACTGTACCACGTCATATCACTGAAACCCACTAGGCCAAATTAGCCCGCCTAGGTCATCTATTTTGGAACGGAGGGAGTACGTCTCTGCACTGCTATGATTTTGTGTTGCACGTTCTCTGTACTTTTGCTACGATTTTCCTACCCTATGAACCAAATGAGGCCTGAATGTATGTCGACTATTTTCTGATCGATCGCTAAGCCTACAATTTTAGGAGCTAGGGCTATTGGTCGATCAACGAGGGATATGTATAAGCGTACCACGAGCTCATCAGCCCCAACGTTTCTCTTCGGTGAGTGTTTTGCAAGTACTATAGCTCGCACAGTAGCTAGCCTACTAACACCAAGAATCATCAAACAAGCCCTGCTGATATGATAAACAGTTCAAACTTACATCTAAGCATGCCATATATTACATCAAAAGCTGGTGAGGATACATCTGTTTCCATAACTCGAAGAGGGTTCGCCTGATTCATCGCATGATTCACTATCAAACAAAAGTAGCAAGATCCGCCCACACAAGGCAGTGCACTAGCCCTAAGATGGTTTGATAACACGCATCGTTCTGGTAATTAAACACAGGGCAATGCAAACTACCCTGAAGGATTAGCGCGACCAAATATTTCTTGTCATCGATCTCTCGGGCAATGACCACAGCACGGACAGCGGCATGGGAATCGATTTCTGGGGCGATGTCCGCGGGACTGGCCGCGACATCGGAATCAATCTCTGGGGCGATGTCCATAGGATGGACAGCGGCATCGGAATCGATCTCCGGGGCAATGCCAACAGGACGGGCCACGACATCGGAATCATCAAGGACAACCACCGGCACCTGCACAACACTAACATATTAGCAAGCACACTGCAAATAATCAAAAAGCAAGCACATTGCAAATAATCAAAAACCACAACTATGGTAATAAGCCATGATTTTTTACCTTGTGCAGCTCACCGGGGGATCTCATCCCTCCGGGGGCCATCTCCTCGTCCTCGATGGGGGACATCACCTTGCCAGGGGAATACTGCTTCTCAACAGCGACTATCTCCTCAAACTCGGTCTTGAGCCTCACATAGGTGGCAATCAGAGCTCCTGGGGTAGGCACGGTGGGGCCCTTGCTGTTCTTCTAACTTTCTTTGAGGAGTTTGTCTGCCAACGTCCTCAACTCTTTGGCCAGTGCTTGTTTCTTGGAGTTCTTCGTCTCCATGGGTTGGCCCGCCAACATGGTCAACTCATTGGTCGGTGCTCGCTTCCTGGAGATCGCTGTCTCCAGTGGGTTTTCCGCCGGCAACTCTTTGCCTAGTGCTCCAGGATCCATCAATGAACTGACAAACAAAAAGCAATCGAAAGGAAATCACAATCGCAATGAAAACGGGAAAAGAATAGGATGTGAGAATCGGTCGGTGCTTCGCAAAAAGAAGATTATTGGAATGAAAATATAGCAGCATAGCTGATTCGCCTACCTTTCCTTCGTCAGTAGAGAAGAAAAATGGCAGAAGTGAGTAGCCTGGAGTGAGGTTTTCTTCAAGAAAGGGAAGAAAGGGCTTGAACGAGCGTTCCAATGAAATGATGGTTGCTTCGTCCAGTCCAACTTGGAGGCCACCTTACCACTGCTGGTAAAGGTGTGGGTTTTGTGATATGACGGGTCATGACGGCCACACCGGGGTGACAGGTGAGTCTCGACTGTAGCACCTCGTTGTGATTTGGTGGATGGCACGCGGGCCCAGATGCTTTGAAATGTCATTAACTTGATTTTAGTCTCTTTAGTATTTGGATCCAAGCATGGATGAGGCTAACAAGTTTTAGTCCCACTACTTTTAGTCATGAGACTAAAACGTATCCAAGCACTCTCTCAATATTGTGCACCGCGACCAAGGCGGAGAGGAAAACGTGAGAACTACGTAATTAATGCATGAGTTTAATTAGGGTAGTTTTGTAAAGTACGAGATACATTCCTCCAATCGCAAAATGCCTTGGTTCATGAGATTTGAGATTTGAGCCCTATAAACCGGAAGGGATGGGGTACTGCACACGGTGTAGTCTAGTCACTTGTTTTTTTAGCCGAAGTCTAGTCACTTGTTGAAATCTCTAGAAAGGCAAATACTCCTTTCCGGTTTACAGGTCTATATTACTCCCTCCATCTAGGTGTGTAAGTCATCTTATGAAAACCAAATAGTCCCAAAACACGTAGGCGCGGTGCATTAACTTCTACCTTATTTCTTGTTTCTTGACATACGTATCAACCAATAAGAGATGAGAGGTGTGCATGCTTTTAATGACTTGCAATGGCTAGTTCATTGCATGGAATGCTATTAATTAGCAAATAAACATCAGTGACCCCAGGAGGAAACGGTGCTAAGCGCGTGGACCTATGCAGAATGAGTATCAACCAATGGATAATGGAGTTTAATTCTTAAACAATAGCAATTTTGTCTCATGCGAGAGCCTGGCTAGTACTCCAAGGAACCGCACCACGCGAGCATTCGCAACTGCCACGTTGGGTTTGCACTTGTCTCTTCGCCTCTTTGAGAAGATGAACAATGATGTTACTCCTACTTCTATAGTATCGAATCCACTGTTGCATGTCCGTCCACCTCGTGCGGGAGGGATAGCGTGTAGTGAAAGCTTCTACTTACTGCTCCTGCCTTTGCGTCCATGACAGGTGGGCCCAACAGGTGGTTGGCCCACCTGTCATGCAGCCAAAGGCAGGTGCAGTTAAGGCACCGAAGCTCAGTCCGCGAGGGATAGGGTGTCGTAGTAATCAAATTTCTCGATCTTGTACGAGTTGGCGCGACACATCAAAGCACTGCATTCGATAAAAGTCTTTTTACACATTTCAAATGGGCTACTTCGTATGTAGGAGTAGACATATTCTGCTTCGTATGTACTCCCTCCATTCCAAAATATAAGTCTTTTTAGAGATTTCACTATGAACTACATATGAAACAAAATGAGTGAATCTACACTCTAAAATATGTCTATATACTTCTGTATGTAGTTTGTAGTGGAATCCCTAAAAAGACTTACATTTAGGAATGGAGGGAGTAGTCACTTGTTGCAATCTCTAAAAAGACTTATATTTGGAAACGGAGGGAGTACAACGCATGCATGCATGCCGTGACTTTCCTTTTGATACTTGCATGTGTTGATTTGATGCACCTTGCCAAATTTTGACTATAAATTTAACTAACCAAATTTTCATGCATGTCACAAAAAATCACGGGGCTGTTTGGATTGTGACTATGTTTGTCTTATGTTGCCACATTATTTTTCCCACACTTGCCACACTTGCCTAACCTGAGTTGCTCAAATTGTTAGACACACCTTGGCTTGCCTAAGGGAATCTTGCCACAATTTTTGTGTCTATGACATGTGGGGTTCAAAAAATTCTTGTCTTAGGTGTGGCTAATAAAAAAGACTTATATTTAGGAACAGATGGAGTAGAAAATATAAATAATAATGCATGTTGGGGCAACCCACGTTTCCGCTAATTTTAGCCGTGGGCTTGTTCACAATTTTTACGAGGGGGTGGTTGTTCATTTAATGGAGGGACTTGTAGTACTACCAGACTTGAAGGATACAAAGTGCGACCTGGCACACTGTAACACCACTTGGAACAAGCGGGTAGCTATCTCAAAAAACAATCAACAACTAAAAAAATCGCAACCTAGCATGTAGTAGTACACAATTTTAAACGATTGTTTTGATGGAGTGAAAAAGGAAAACTACCCCACTACTTATATATATAGGCCAGAGCCTCCGCGCTTGCTTGCTAGGGCTGCTCTATTCACACACTCTCATCCTCTCCAGATCTAAACAAGATAGGGGTAGCAACCCTGTCTTTCTCCCTTCAAAAAACACTAGCTTTCTATCCTCACCGTTGGTTATATATCCGGACGTATCCCCCTCCGCCGGTGAAAGGGAGGAGGGGCAGCATTTAGGCCGTCGTCGACAGCGAGGGAGGAGACCCACTACCGGCCGCACCGTTATCTCTGGCCGAGCGCCGGCGCGGGAGGTCCTCTGATCCCTTCGTCGTTGCCTGTGGGCGGATCCGGTCTCCCGCCGCCCACCTATCTACATCCCGGCGACCTTCAAGTATATCTTCGTTCGAAAGCGCCTTAGCTCTACTTCCCCAGCTCGCTACGTCGCTGCATGTGCATCATTTTCTACCTCTCAACCCCTCTCGATCGGATGGTCCAACGTCACCTATTTTTTTCTATTGTTAGAGGTAAAGCTACTTCATGGAGTCGAATCTTGTACTCCCTCCGTTCGAAAATACTTGTCATTGAAATAAAGTGGGGGTGGGGGAATTTAGTATGTACATCGGACTTGGTACAAACAGGAAGGAAAGGGGAGGAAAGTAGTACAGGTTGGTCATCCAACCGATCTCTTGGTCGAAAAGGGAAATACGGGGGTAACGCTATACAACGTGGTATGACCAGGACTAGATTTGCTATCCACACATAGGAGTAGGTGGCTAGAGTGAACAAAAATGGGACCAACCCAGATATGTTTCTTGGATGTTTGTTTCTCGGGGCAACAAACTATGAATCACCACTTTATGCCCTTGTTTACGTACATGGTGTTGTACTGCTGGTGCACCCACTGTCACATGCCCTTATACCAAATATTTAGGCTCCGGTAGGAATAAAGGGGCAGAAAACATAGGTCTTGATGAAAATAGAGGAATAGGAAAAGAATGTAGGTATAAAACTATGGAACAGCGAACCGGAGGAAACTCTCAAGAGAATGTGTTCGGATGGACTATGAAATGTACAGATTTGTTTTTTTAGAGTAGCATGCTTGGCAGTATGAGATGCTATTTGTTTATTCAGCTGCATAGTGACTACTCTTGTCCTCACCTCACGTACCACACATAGGTTGATTTTTTTATTCCGGCAAACACAGCACAGCAACCTGTCTAACGCATGGCAGCGAGCGCCTGCCTCGGGCTTCCGCCCAAAAAATGAGCAACGCGTGGATGTTTCTAATCCGATGGAATCAGTACTACCAGACCAGCTTTCCTATGAAACACTATTCACCTTTCCCGTGTTCCGAATGGTTGGAAGGGAAAGAATACCGTAGGATGTTCCTACGAAAATCCTGCACCAAACCTGTGAACCGAACGGAGCCTTAGTTGTTCTTAATATAATGTCCCTGGTAAAAATGAAGCCATGCCACTATTTTTGCCTGTAATTGTTTGAGACTCCGACAAGTTTAGCCAAATGTTTTTGCATGTAATTGTTTGAGACTCTGACTGTTTCTTCTTTGCCTTTTTGTGCAAACAGGGATATCCAATTCACCTAGTTGCTGTTGTGACCTTTTGGTGCACTGCACAAAACTCTTCTTAAAAGAAGTGACTTTTCTGTTGTTTAACTGGAATGTCAGATGGAATAGTTGGTTCATTTTGGTGGAACTGCACAAAGGGAGATATGTGTTCCAATCCTCATCATCCATATTGGCGCCATAACCTTCCTTTAGGTAAGAATGATATTTAATGCATGCGTTCATCTCTATTTTCCGACTGCCATGAGAAAATAGTGTTGTTTTTTACTAGTACACTTGTAATCCCTCACTGACAAAACCAATTCTGAATTAGAAGGCCAATCATGTACTTGGTTTCACCAACTAGTGAGGAGAAAGAGAAACAGAGCATGAAGAGGAAGAAGAAGAAGAATAAACAGTGCCAATGCGATCTTGCTAAAGCCAGAGGCCTCAGTCGAGGCTATTCAAGGGCTCCGGCATCGACTACCTTACATGTGAGATGATCCTCCAGGGAGCCCTTCCACTTCTGCTGTCTCACTTAATTAATTAGGAGTACTCAAGTACCACTAATTTATTACTGCCTAATTTTCCTGATGGAGTTAAACAAATCTTTAGTAGGACCCTATGTTGAATCATGTACATGTGAATGTTTGTCTATGGAGGTGAATCATGTGGTGGAGCAGGGAGGGAATATTATTAGTGTCATGACATAATAGTGCTATTGTTTTGCATGTCAATTTATTGCCATTGGTTCAATGAGGCAATGTTTTGCGTATTGTTCATCATGAATTTGATGCTACTGTTTGAGTAATATGCTAATGTCTTCCTATCCTTTCTCACTAAGCTAATGAAGGTTTCACCTTGTTCCTACTTGTGCAAACAGGGATCATGTTGTGCCAATCATACATTTTAGTGGAACTACACAAGACAATACAATGAACTGTATCCCAGCCAGTGCTTTAACTCTGCTGGAAGTTCTTGATAATCTTTCGATATAATCTCAGCACTGGTAAACAAGAGTGATTTCAACCATACATTTGAAGTGCACAAAAATATATACAATTGTGTGATTCTAGTGAGTGCTTTATCATCTCTTATGGGACTACATGAATAAGCTTTTTTTCTCAGGTTGGTACGGGCCTAAGGCCTTCATCCATATTATTTGTTGTCATCTCTATTTGTATCGTGCTACTGTCATGAGAAACTCCTTTATCTTTGCACTTTTAAGTTTTGCAACCTATGATAAATGGCAATGCTTTGAGTGTTGAATTGAGCTAATTGGCACTGATTAAATAAACTAATACCTCTCTTTAAGCAAGACTACTATGTTGCTAACTTTACCCATTAAGATAATGAGGGTGCTTCTATTTGTTAGTGTATGTTTCATCAACTAGTCCCACTATTACAGTAATCTCACTCTCTCAATATATGTGCCAACAGGGATGCTCGATTTTGGTGGAACTGCACAAAAACTTTGGGTGCTTCATTGCCTCGATAGCTTCCGTCCTTTCATGTCAGTCGCTAATCTCCGCTTGCTTTCTTCCTTTGCTGTCAGTCGCTTGGCTTATCTCGGCTTCCAGTCAAAGGAAATAGTAATTGATATGCTACCTCACACAGGTTGGTACTGGTCTTTATCCTGATTATTGTGCTTGTCATATGTATTGGTAATTTGGTATTGTGCTACTGTTTGCCGATTTCATAAAGGAGTAATTTGGAGCCTGAACTCGCAGGCAAATCATTACATCGGGTGATTTCAGTAGAACTGCACAAAATGATCAGATGGACAGGTACTTATGCTGCTGCTATGTACTCCAAAGTTCACTCAGACAAGCATCGATGTTGACAAGAAGTGCCTATATTCATTCGAGTATCAACCGGCGTCAACCAATTGTCAAACTCCAAGTATTAGGAGAGTGAACGCCAAAAATATTGCTTGGTGCATAGCCCAGAAAAACGCAGTCCAGTCTTTGGTCCCAACTTGTGCCTTTTGGTTATCGGCGCATACGGTAGCGAACTATATGGCATGGAGTCTAAAGATTCCAGACAAGTTGGTTGACGCGTATATTCATCTAGGACTTAATCAGTCTGCACGCCAAGGATGCTCCATTTCAGTTGAACTGCACAAAAAAATTGGGTGGTTCATTTTCTCAACTGCCTCCTTTCTTGTCTGCAATGTAGAATTTTGGCGAGATACAGGACCAAGATGAGCCAGTAAACTAGTTGGATGAAAGTAGTGGCCAAGTTGCTCAAACCTCCGTCGGCACGAGGCCACTATTTGAGGATAAACCTACAAGCAAAGTTCAGATTGTTTGTGTTGCCTCTTATGTAATCGAAAGTTTACTCGTACAAGAACTAATTTTAGCAAGAATTACCTCTGATTGAACACCATTTACCAGTATGTACCCTAGGTAATTAAAGTTCGTACATGGATCATATTGGCTGTGATCTCAATCATTTGGATGCATAAACATACTGAACATGTGTATATCTGAATCTTTTTGTGAATTATGTATGAATATTGTCGTGTGATCTATCAATCATTTGGATGCATAGATATGCTGAGCTTGTGTATATATGAATCTTTTGAGTTGTTGATAGTGAATGTTGGCTATGAATATGAACGTGTCCTGTGAACCTGAGTTTGATATGAATTGCAACAGAACCAGTTATAACCCTTCTCCTCCTCTCAATCTGCGACTCCACTGCCGCGTTTTCCCATCTCCGAGTCGTTCCCGTCCGGGGCCTCGCCGTCGTCCACTGCCTCGCTGTGTTCGGTGTGGCATGGTCAACAAACAAGAGTCATCGGAAGAGGACTGTATGTGGAGAGCCTGACGGCTGGGACCCACGAGGTCCATGGTCGCACGCAAGGAAAGTTCCTCCTTATTAAGCTGAAAAAAATGTTTCCTCCACCTGATAGCTGGGACCCACCGGCTGTATCTTCGCATGGAAGGAAGTGCCTCCTTGTTTTTCGAAAAAATTATTCATCCCGTTGACAGCTGGGACCCGTCAGATTTGGTGACTGACTTGTGGGCCTGCTAAGCGGGCGTGTATGCACGGCTTTTTCAACTTAATCAACAAATGATTCTAGCAGCTGGACCGTTGGATGTTAATCCAACAACCGTGCTCCTTCTTCAACCTCTATTCTTGCTCCTGCCTCCCGTGGGCGGCACCGCGGCTGTGCTGCCGTGCACCCGAACCAGTGAAGTTTCCCACTCCTCTCTATCTGCGACTCCACTGCCCCGTCTTCCCCATCTCCGGGTCGTTCTAGTCTGGGTGCGCTCGGCATGGTGTGGTCAACGTGGTCAACAATCGAGAGTCATCAGAAGATGACTGTACATGAGAGGCTGACAGTGGGGACGCACCACGCCCATGGACGCATGCATGCCACGGAACGCGGCGAGGTCAATGTGGTCAAGGAACGACTTCCGTCGGAAGTATACTGTACGTGGAGAGTCTCAGCTGCGTCCACGGTCGCAGCAAGTAAGTGCCTCCTTATTACGCGGAAAATAATGATTCCTCCAACTGACAGCAGGGACCCACTGGACGGGCCACCGTATTTTGTGAAAAAAATCGTTTGCCCCCTGACTGCTGGGACCCACCTGACGGGCCACTGTATTTCGCAAAAAAAACGTCCCCCCCCCCTGCTGTCAGCTCGGACCCACCAAAAGTGCCTCCTTATTACGCACAAAAAAAATGAATACTCCCCCTGCTAGCTGGGACCCACCTTGGTGGGAGACTGACTTGTGGGCCTACTAAGTTGACAGGGACGAAGGGCTTTGTCAACTTAGTCAATATGAATGATTCTAGCTCCAGTTACCGTACGATGTCCATCCAACGGCCGTAGTGCTTCTTCAACCTCTGGTCTTCTTGCTCCAGCCACCCAAACCAGCGTCGGTCGTGCCTCATGCTCCTGCCTCCCGTGGCCGGTTGTGCTGCCGCGGAGGACTCACCGCCCCCTACTATTGTCACCGCTGGCCAGGCCCTGTGGCGACGGCAGCCTCACACCGCAGCCGAACCAGTGAACCCTGATACTCCTCTCTGCGCGGGCTTCCACTGCCGCGTCTTCCCCGGCTCCGCGTCGTCCCCTTCCTAGGCCTCGGCGTCGTCCACCACCGTGGTGCTCTCCGCGTGGCGTGGTCAACGTGGTCAAGGAACGACTTTCATCGGAAGAGTACTGTACGTGGAGAGGCTGACAGCTGGGTCCACGGCCACAACCCAGTTTTTTTGTGATTTGCCAAGTAAGTCGCTTTGTCAGGCCTGTTGGGCTGCAAATCTTTCAAGACGAGGAGAGCTTTCATTCGGCTGGCCGAGAAAATGGCCCATCGGTAATGAGAAATGGGTTGTGCATTTTTAAAACACATCAAAGCGGCAATTAGTTTCAAATATCTTTTTTTCATTTTGAGATTTTAAATTACATTAATTTTTATGCGTGGAGAATTTGTTGGATTTTATATTGATATACATTTATTTTTAAAATCAGTTTGAATGTGAGTCGAAATTTCGGGATTAAAAACAGTTCAGACCGCACCGAAATATGCAAAATTTCGTATAATTTTTTAACCGTGGCCACAATATGGGCTGTAATGCTAACAAAAAGAATATGGGCTCCAAAAAACCTTAAGAATTAGCAAATGGGTTGTAAATTATTAGAAATAATGGCAGATGGGTTGTATGCTTTTTTCCACAGATTTGAGGCTTTCCTAAAAAAGGTTGACGCACAAGCAGTGACTGTTGGATGGTCATCCAACGGTCGTCGTGCTTCTTCAATCTCTGCTCTTCCTGCTCCAGCCGCTCAAATAAGCGCCGGCGGGACTGCCTGCTCCCTCCTCCCCGCGGCCGGTTGTGCTGCCGCGCAGGCCTCACCGCCCCACTGTACTCCCATCGCTGGCCTAGCCATCCCTCTACTCACCCACACCTGATGTTATTCTCCAGCGACGGCAGACGAACCAGTAAACCCTCGTTCAGGTGTACTCCCCTCCGCGTGGGAAACAACTGCTGAGTCTTCCCTGCCTCCGTGTCGTTCCCTTCCTCGGCCTTGCTGTCGTCCACCGCCCTGGTGCTCTCGGCGCGGCCTGGTCAACATGGTCAATGACCGACATGCATCTGAAGTGCACTATACGTGGAGAGGCCGACAGCTGGGTCCACGGCCGCACGCAAGGAAATGCCTCCTTATTACGCACAAAATAATGATTCGTCCACCTGACATCAGGGACCCACCGAAAGGGCCTCAGTATTTCGCGAAAAAAACGTTACCGCCACTGACAGCTCGGACCCACCAGCTATATCTTCGCACGCAAGGAAGTGCCTCCTTATTACGCACAAAAAAATGAATACTCCCCCTGTTAGCTGGGACCCAGTATAGTGGCAGGCTGACTTGTGGGCCTACTAAGTTGACAGGGACGGAGGGCTTTGTCAACTTAGTCAATATGCATGATTCTAGCTCCAGTGACCGTACGATTTCCATCCAACGACCGTAGTGCTTCTTCAACCTCTGGTCTTCTTGCTCCAGCCACCCAAACCAGCGCCGGTCGTGCCTCGTGCTCCTGCCTCCCGTGGCCGGCTGCGATGCGGCGGAGGCCTCACCACCCCCTACTACTCCCACCGCTAGCCAGGCCATCCCTCTACTCACCCACACCCCCTGTTATTCTACGGCGATGGCAGCCTCACACCATAGCGAACCAGTGAACCCTCGTACTCCTCTACGCGTGGGCATCCACTGTCGCGTCTTCCCCAGCTCCGCGTCATCCCCTTCCTAGGCCTCGCCGTCGTCCACCGCCCTGGTGCTCTCGGCGCGGCGTGGTCAACGTGGTCAAGGAATGGCTTCCATCGGACGTGGACTGTACGTGGAGAGGCTGACAACTGGGTCCACGGTCGCAGCAAGGAAGTGCCTCCTTATTACGCGCAAAATAATTATTCCTCCACCTGACAGCGGGGACCCACCGGACGGGCCACCATATTTAGCGAAAAATCGTTTCCCCCTGTCTGCTGGGACCCACCAATTACATCTTCGCACGCAAGGAAGTGCGTCCAAAAAAACGATTCGCCCCCTGACTGCTGGGACCCACCAGCTACATCTTCGCACGCAAGGAAGTGCCTGACAGTCGGGACCCACCTGGTCGAAGCGTACGTAGCATTGTCATTCTGGTCGCGGACGTGTACGTACATATATACTGGTGGATGTAGAGGCGTGCACATGTCGTAGTAGAGGCGCGCACGTGTCGTAGTAGAGGCACGCATGTAGCATGTACACGTACGTACAGTGGCAAGGGTGCAAGAAAGAAAATACAGCCACGTACGTACATACGGGCAGGGTCTCTAATGCCTATCGCGCATACATACATGGCTGGGTCGGAACGGAGAAATAGCGTCGTCGTCGTGTTCATGGGAAGCCAACCGGCTGGGTCGGAACGTAATGCGTGGTCGTGTTCATCGGGAGGTCTTGGACGGAACAGGCGATGGAAATGAGGCCTGGCGTACCGCACAATGGAGGAAACGACTTTGTGTTCGACCGGCCACGTTCGAAATGGGGTCCTGTTGATCGGGAGGGCCCTGGCGTACCGCAAAATGGAGGAAACGGACCTCCTACGGTCAAAGCGGGGGTCTTGTTGATCGGGAGGGGTGTGGCGTACCGCAAAACGGAGGAAACGGACCTCCTACGATCGAAACAGGGGTCCTGTTGATTGGGAGGGGTGTGGCGTACCGCAAAACGGACGAACGGACTTGTGTTGGAGCACTATGGTCGAAACGGGGGGAGGGGTGTGGCGTACCGCAAAACGGGACTCCACAGGATACTGTTCATCTCCACCGTCGACCTTCTCCAGCCCGCACGGGCTACCGTCGACCTCCTCCAGCCTCCACGGGCTCCTGTTCATCCAGCCTCCACCGCGCGCTACTCCACCGGCTACTGTTCAACCACCCCTCCACCGTCTACTGTTCATCCAACCCTCCACCGTCTACTGTTCATCCAGCCCTCCACACCACGGGGTCCTGTTCAACCACCCCTCCACGGCCACCCCTCCACCGTCTACTGTTCATCCAGCCCTCCACACCACGGGGTCCTATTC
>NC_057804.1:372734670-372740272 GCF_018294505.1 Triticum aestivum | reverse complement strand
AGAATGTTCTTCATAAGCATTGCCTTTATTCTACATTTTGTTAAGAGTAAATATAGATGTGATAATATATGAAAAAATGGAGAATATTTAAGATAAGATGAAGAGTGATGCTACATAACCAAGTAGCTATAAATGTATGTGCAGCGATACAGGCAAAAGGCACAGCCAAGAGCAATGCACAGCTAAACTTCTTTAGTACCAACCTTATGGTAAGAGTAAATATAGATCTGATGTGTAGAAAATGGAGGGCAAAGGAAAATAAGCTGCAGAGTGATGGTACATGAACAACTACCTGTCAATATAAGTACACTGATAAAGGATAGCATGTACTTACAAGAACAATGCAGAGCTAAAAAAATTCATTGGCATTGGATATATTCTACACTAATGTAACCATTCATACAGATCAGATAATTTGGAGAGAACTATTGATAAGCAAGCTATCATGCATACTGCTATCACATAATGAACCAGGTATGTATGCAAGTACAGTGATACAGGACAACAGGTACTAACAAGAGCAAAGCAGCGGGCAGCATATTTGCGATATCGTGTCGTTCTTTTCAAACTGGAATTCTTCTTCGAGCTGATTTCCTGCAAAAAAGATCCATAAGGCACATGCGGAAAAGTAGAAGTTCAAATTGTCATGTGATTTCATAGACAGTACCTCATCCTGGGAACGAGACCAGTGCATAACAAGGTTTTTCCATTCAATGTCTTCTAAATTTAGCACATGAGACTTCACCGGAAATTCGTTTATAGACTTGCCATCAAAGTGTGATTTCCTCAGGTAACACCGATACTGCTGCAATGCTTCCTTGAAAAGCACAAGCAAGCTTTGCTCATCATGACTATCCATATTGACCCTCACCTAGTTACAACAATGTAATGTAAATCATTGATGTGTTCGATCAGCAGAAAACAGGAAAATAATAACCATGCATAATAGCACTTACACGTAAGTTGGACAGGAAGATGTGAAAATGGTGTTTGTCTTCACTATAATCTTCCCATGATGGGAATATATGCACGTAGTCCCTAACAACATTGAAAGCATTGCCTTTTAAACTAGGAATAAATGGAATGGGGTTCCAATCTGTAGGAATTGGCCGTCTCTGTAGTTGGGATAGGTCTTCGGCCGGTGGACTTGCTGTACTTTTTGCCGGAGTGGGATTTTTCTGTGGTACGGCTGGTGCTATGGAAAATGAAATTGGTATACCTTTTGCTGGAGTGCAGGTCCTGTGTGGTGGGGCTAGTGGTGTGGCAAGTGAAGTATGGGTACAGTCTGCTAGAGTCGGTCCTATGTTTTGTGTCACTGGTTGTACAGCCAATATAAGTGGGGCGCTGTCTGATTTCTCCGGCACCACCACGTTTTTCAAGGACTTTGCTGGTGCTCCTTCAAATTCGGCAATCACCCTCTTCCTTTTTGATGTCTGATGCGCAAGAACAGCATTTGAGTGAAAAAACATGGTATGACGACAGATGGAATATGTATTGATAATGGATGGGCATAGCATCTCGAGTTATATGATGAGTAAACTAAGCAGATGGTGGTGCAACAAAGTAGAAGAAATGCAGGACAACATATGCAAGATACGCGCAATCAATAAAACCTTGCCAAATTAGAACAGACACCTTGATGGGTGAACAGGACAGGCCATCTGCCTTTGACTCCTCGAGGTTAGAATAGTCATTAGAATGATATTCTAAACAAGAATCAACAGGTGGGGAGCGTACGAGTTTCATTGCTTCCAAAATGGCACTCAATTCCTAGGTGCCAATTTTGTAAGTCATTGCAGTGTTCCACAATATTCTTCTGATGCGCGGATTCTGATATTCACTGTAATTGCGTATAATATCTGAGAACCATGAAAACGTAAATAGTTGTGAGATTATCTTTGTAATGTAGATGATATTATAATATAGGGGCGCCCTTGTAAACACTTATGTGCTATCACTGGATTCTGATGAGAGAGCTCATGTGTGCTGTAATATCGTGCGTGCATTTATATAATCTGGCACAAGTACACAAAAATAGGCTCCAGAAGTAAGGATAGCTGGCAGATGATAGGTTCATAATATACTGTATAGATAGTTTATTGCCAAACCATGATAACAAGAGCACACAACAACTAGGCAGATCATAGTGTACATAACAGGGGTACACCATAACCACGATATATAAATCGGGAAAGTGGAACTGGCTTGAAAATACGGTGTTGTATTGCCACTAGTAATTGAAAGCCTATCGATCACGTACAGGCCAGCACTATCGAACATGGTAAAGAAGAGCAAGCAAATTTTGGATAATAAAATGTTGGTTGCGCAGTGCCCACACATGATGAACCAGAGCGCATTAAGAATGCAACTCCCAGCTGTCTCTCGACCATTTCAGGCGGTTGGATGAAGATACTACGTCTCCTAACCCTTCTTCTTCCTCGTCTATGATTCTTCCCATACAGAACACCGCACGGGCCGCCGGCCGGACCACCGACCCCCACCGCCTGTGTTCCTCCGCCACCCCCACCCCCCACCCGCGTCAAGTTTTCTTCGTTCAGCGAGGCCCCACATCCACCCGAGCCCCTTGGATCGCACCGGCGAACTCCAGCAAGCTCTGAAAAATCGACTGACCCAATTTTGAAATTTAGTCTACTGTGATTTAACTACTGTGGAATATAAAAGGGGAAAACCATAAGCATTGGGAGTATAGTGTTGAGCATGCCATGGTGGATCTGAGGGTGCAAATCGGACAAAGGCAACTTCGCAACCAAGACAAGAAATCAGAGTAAAGTAGTGGCGATCTATTTTCTTGCTGCGATAAATAAGTTGAGCAGATACGAAAGAGTACCGCCTCTGGTGCGGCACCGTGTACGCATCTGGTGAGAATTTGACGGTGCTGCCGTAGCAATGGCTGTCAGCGGTGTGGAAGCAGATCTAGGAGGGTAGACGGTGGCGGCGGGGTGCGGTGGATGAGACGGTCGTAGGAGCGGCGCCGGCAAGGTGGACGACGGCGGGGATGAAGCGAGAGGACGGGATGCAAGGATCCCGGTCCGAAGGCGTGGATGAGAGAGGTCGATCTCTTGTAATGGACAGCGGCGTCGGGGTATCATCTCCGGCATGGTGGAGGAGGACGGCGGTGGGTGGGGTGGCAGACGGAGGAGCGTGGGGTGGAGAGGGTGTTTTGGCGCCCACGGAGTACGAATGGGAAAAGGGAGGTAGAGAGGAAGGGGGGAACCATGTAGTCAGGGCGCGCTTGTCTCAAATGCGAGGAAATTTACAAACTTAGCCCTCGTTTCAAATTTCTACTACATCACAGCAACATTAGTCGGTTGGGGATAGGACGGTAAACTGGCATACACCGAATATTTGCCGACGAGAGTTTGTTTTTGGCGCCCACCGTGTATGAATATGAATCGGGGAGGGAGTCGATTTCGGCCGAGGGCACACTGTGTTTTGGCGCCCACCGTGTATGAATCCGGGTGACAGGCGGTTACGTCACGTTTGGGCGAAATTACAAACCAACCCCTATCGAAACCTATAGAAATCCAGTAGATAGGCTTTGCACGGCAGGGATAGGCAGTAGTGATTTCCATCTCGCAGATTTTGGTTTTGGGAGGTTACTGCAACTTTCCCCGCTTCGTTCAAATTTTGCACAGTGCACGTCTACCGTGCCAACTCAATTCGAATCCCGTTTGTATTCTACAATTTTTTTCCAGGCGGGGTCCATTTTCAATTGGAATTACATTCTATATACATCATTTTTTACATATATACTTTCAAAAGCACAACACCATTTATACATAAATATGGTTTACAAATGGCATGATCTCAGATTCATAAGGTTGTATCCATCAATTTGGATTTTCAAATATTTGAAACCAGTTTATGTTGAAATCCAATGTATGCATTCCTCGCTAACTGTCTCCAATTAATGTGTGTTTCATGTGGTTTTTTTTAACTTCTCAAACATGTATAATGTGTTTCACACACGCAACATATAGTGTAATCCCGTTTAGACACTAATTGCATATAAACCATGCATTGTTTGTAATTGAAGAATCTATGGATCACCAATATTGATAAACCATATAACATTACACGTGTGCCCAAATTCAAATGAATATGCATGTTTGATACACGAATTTGCGTTATGATATTATCGATGTCGTGATCTCCAGTTTAAATATTTGAATCCCCTTTAATCCAGATATTCGTCTCATATAGCTATCACTCATGCTTATATAGGACTATCTCTCTGGACCTATACGCGTTCATCGTCTCTCAGGCATCTCTCGTGCTACCTGTATGTCGACAATGATCTTTTATCTTCGTAACACACTAACGGTACTCTCTCCATCGACCTTCATCACTCTCTCTCTCTAAGTATATCTCGCTCCCTACTGTGTGTCTCTAGCTATGATTCTCCATGTGGAATCTCTTTCTCTCACACAAACACAAAACTTTGTCTCCCGGGGTCTCATTTCTCTCAACTATTCCCATGTTTGCCACTCGCACACCCCTCATACAGAGATGTCTTTCGCTCCTTAGATATGAGAACCTACGACTCTTCCTCTTCAATATCTCTTTCTCACACACAAACACAAACTCTGTCTCCTAGGGTCTCATATTTCTCCATTGTTCTCTTGTATGTCGCTCAAACACACCCTTTCTCCCTAGAGATATCTTGCATTCCCTCATATGTCTCTCTAGCTATCACTCTCGTTGTGAAATATCTTTCTCTCTCGCAGACACAAAACTCCGTCTCTCTGGATCTCATTTCTCTCTGATATTTGTTTGTATGTGACTCACATGCACCCTCTCTCTATCTCTCTCGCACCCACACACATAACCCAGCCTTCTGATCCACTTGACTCCTATCTCTAGCGCACACTAGCTAGCATCTTTATCTTTTTATTTATCTGTTTCTCCATCAACCTTCTTTCTCGCCCTCACTCTTGATTCCTATCACGCACACTACATATGTTTCTCTCTACATGCATGCAGTCAAGTGCCCTCTCACACACATATATAACCTCACCCTTTGAACCACCCGGTCATCTCCGACACCCAAACTAACAGATGTCTCTCTAGCTAGCATCTCCATCTCTGTATCTATCTGTAGTTTCTCCATCAAGATTTCTTTCTCGCACGGAGTCTTGCTTCCTATCACCCACACTATATATGTCTATCCATACATATGCATTTATAGGTTGATCTCTTTTGCACAATCGTTGCGCCTCACCCCCTCTGCTCACCATAGATGCATGCTCCAGCCCACGCCACTATCTCTTAAAGACAAAAACACATGCTCAATTGTTGGGCCTTTTTCCCTGCATTCTCACATGCATGCATATTGTCATACCGATCTGTCTCTCCCATGTCGTTGATCTTAGGACTTATGTCTTCTTTCTTTTATCTCGATCATGCGCGCGCGCACACACACACATCCCACGTATACATGTATACCTCTCACACATGCATGTTCAAGGTCTCTATGTCTCCATACGTAGTTAATTACCCTCAATCCTAACGCCACATCGAATCGTTCTCCTCTTTTGTGCACATCACTTCCGCCTGGATGGGCAAAACACACACTCACACT
>NC_057804.1:372664223-372734038 GCF_018294505.1 Triticum aestivum | reverse complement strand
TCTCTCTCACACACACGCGCACCCCCCACACGCACTTAGACTCCATATCTCTCTCTCTCTCTCACACACACACACAAACTAAGACTCCATCTCTCTCTCTCCTCTATCTCTCTCTCTCTCTCACACACACACACACCACACACTAAGACTCCATCTCACACACACATGCTCTAGGCAGAGCATTTGTTCCTACCACCCTTCATCCAACCTTACCCGTATGATAAACAATCACCTTTATTTACTTGCATAACATGGACAGATTCCACTTTACTTTAGTAGTCAGCAAACTTATCATCTGTATACCCTTATAAAAAAATGAGTTGGTGATGATGGTGTGCCTGCCATCTTGTAATACAGACCGCATGATCTACATCTGACGGATAGGAAGCAAACTATGATAATTTTACAAAAGATACCCGCACCTCTCTCCACGTCATTATCTCCTGCAACCTCATTGCTCAGCAATTAAAAAAGGAATAAGTCTCTGGAACAATCTAGCATGCATGGTGGCCGCTGCCGCCTGCCGGCGCCGTCCATCCCCATGCCTCCGCCCATTCTGACCACCAGTCACCACCACACTCCACTCCTCCTCGCCTTATCTCTCATCTTTAATTTTTTTCGATGACATTCTCGAGATACCAGTTTTCCGATAAAATTCTCGAGATATCATTAGTTTTTACACATGGGATTACTCCTGCATGGGTCAATCACAATAGGGGTTTTGTAAAAAAATGCATATTGATGTTCTGTGCAATGCACGAGAATCTTGCTTGTAATTATATAACGCAAATCACGAGCAGGAAGTGACATTTTTTTACACAACCACGTTAACATGGCCAGGTAAATCACGAGAAGGAAGGAGAAGGGAAGCGGGCTGTGGAGTAACGTTTTTTACCACAATTTCTTAGGAAACTGAGTGCAATAATTGAGTAGTTTTGCAAACTACCATTACTACTACACCTGAAACGGTTCAAAACCTATACTCCCTTGCCAGCGCGCGCTTCCCGCGTGAAACGGTCAGTGTCGACTGGTGTGTCAGTGCCGCATTAATGCCCGACCAGAGCGGAGGCGACCTCTCACTGGCCCCGGCTTTGAAGTGGCGCGACGGCCGAGAGAGCGCCGCTTCCCGGTGCACGCGACTGCTCCGCGTCGAGATTGGCCATAGGCCCTGTTTGGATCCATGGGTTAGAGTTAGTTTGAGCTAGTTGGGGCTCAAATAACCCTAAAGTATCCAAGCATGAGGGTTTAAATTGGAGCAAGTTGCACCGAACCCACCAAAAAAAAACTATCCCACCCAAGAGGTGCTAACTGGAGATAGTTCTCATTGGGACAACTGAAAAATCACTTTTCTCTCTCCATGAAGTGCATTTATTGTCAATCTAACCCTGTCACCCAAACACCTCTTTGGCTACAGTTAGTTCAGGGTTAGTCATGAGTTAGTCTAACCTCTAGCTAAGTTAGAGTATCAAACAGGAGCAGTATAGGACATGCAAGTTGCTCAAAGCATACAGGAAAATTTGTAGGTGAAAGGATTTTTTTTCTTTTTGAAAACGGAACATGAAAGGAATTTTTTTAGAATGCTCTTGGCATGTCGCTAACATGTGATAGTTAACCAACCTCAATAGATGGCAGAAACGCCAGCCCGCCGCACTTTGATAGAGACAAGGAGGGAGAAGCAATACAGGCTGCTGGATTACTAGAGATAGGTTTCGCACGGAAGCCAAGAAATATGGTGATAGCGTGGGTTAGCCATGTACTAGTATGATGTAACTACACTGGGCTGCCGTGTTTCGTACTCTTCCAGTCCACTGTGGAGATGATTGGTTAATTTTATATCGCTGAATAATATTAAATATTATGAGTGTAGACGCTTGACACGCCCAAGATGCGACCCTATCCTAAAGGAACTCGAAGGTCCCACCAAGGATAGAAGCGCATCTTGAAGACGCTTAACAAGGTGGATATCATTACATCAACATTACATAATAGATGGGGATACATACAAAAGGCATACAATGCCACACGAATACAACATCATCATACATAAGATCAACATCCGACTACGGATGAAACACAAACAGAAACTCAAACGACATCCACCCTGCTAGCCCAGGCTGCCGACTTGGAACCTATCCCCTGACCGAAGAAGCAGAAGAAGAACTCCAATACAAGCAAACATCGCTCTCGCGTCAAGATCATCGCATAATCTGTACATGCAACTGTTGTTGTAGTAATCTGTGAGCCACGAGGACTCAGCAATCCCATTACCATGGGTATCAAGACTAGCAAAGCTTAAAGGGAAGCAAGGGGTAAAGTGTTGAGGTTGCAGCAGCGACTAAGCATATATGGTGGCTAATATACGCAAATAAGAGCGAGAAGAGAAGCAAAGGAACGGTCGTGAAGCTAGCAATGATCAAGAAGTGATCCTGAACTCCTACTTACGTCAAACATAACCCAGAAACCGTGTTCACTTCCCGGACTCCGTCGGGAAGAGACCATCACGGCTACACACGCGGTTGATGCGTTTTAATTTGGATCTGGTATCAAGTTATCTACAACCGGACATTAACAAATTCCCATCTGCCTATAACCGTAGGCACGGCTTTCGAAAGATTATACCCTGCAGGGGTGTCCCAACTTAGCCCATGATAAGCTCTCGCGATCAACAAAGGATATTCCTTCTCCCAGGAAGACCCGATCAGACTCGGAATCTCGGTTTACAAGACATTTCAACAATGGTAAAACAAGACCAGCAAAGCCGCCCAATGCGTCGACAATCCCGATAGGAGCTGCACATATCTCGTTCTCAGGGCAACACCGGATAGGTCAGCCTATGAGTAAAACCAGCCCTCGAGTTGCCCCGAGGTGGCCCCGCAGTCTGCCCGGTTTGGACCAACACTTAGACAAGCACTGGCCCGGGGGGGCTAAAATAAAGATGACCCTTGGGTTAATTACTCCCAAGGGAAATACAGATGGTGGTGAGGCAAATGGTAAAACCAACGTTGGGCCTTGCTGGAGGAGTTTTATTCAAAGCGAACTATCAAGGGGGTCCCATAAATCACCCGACCGCGTAAGGAACGCAAAATCCGGGAACATAACACCGGTATGACGGAAACTAGGGCGGCAAGAGTGGAACAAAACACCAGGCATAAGGCCGAGCCTTCCACCCTTTACCAAATATATAGATGCATTAAAAATATAAGAGATATTGTGATATGCCAACCAAAATCCTGTCCAGCATGGAGCAATCTTCAACTTCACCTGCAACTAGCAACGCTGTAAGAGGGCTGAGCAAATCGGTAACATAGCCAAGCAACGGTTTGCTAGGAAGGGTGTCAAAGGTTAGAGGTTCATGGCAATTTGGGAGGCTTGATGAGCAAAAGATAGGTAACGCAGCATAGCGATAGAGCGAAGCAACTAGCATAGCAATGATAGTAGTGAGATCCAGGGTAGCGGTCATCTTGCCTGAAATCCCGCTAGGAAGAAGAACGAGTCCATGAAGAAGACGAACCAACGTAGTCGAACGAATCCTCACAATCGCAACATTACTGGAACTAAGAAGCAACACCGGAAAGAAACAAACAACATGGTAAATGCACAAGCATAAACATGGCATGATGCACAAACAAGTATGATGCATGTCCGGTTTAATAAGGCATGGCATGGCAAAGTGCAACAAACAATACTACAAGTTAAGTGGAGATCAATATGCAACGAGTTGCATATTGACGAAACACCACATCAATTATTTAGTTCTCTCTCGGTTTTGTACCCAACAATATTAAATGTTATTAAACATGGCAAGGGGTGAAGCATAAGAAAACTACCTATCTAGACAAGTTTAAATGAGGCCGGAACAACAAACAACAAGTCCGGAAAATCCCCATATGCATATTTTAGATTCGGTACTGTTCTGCCCTAAACACAATTTTATTGTTGTTAAACAGGAAAATAAAGTGAACCATGTTAATCTAGGCATTTTTCCACCCCATTTACATATAAAGTTTATTAAATTTGGAGCTACGGTTATTTAGTTATGAAATAAATCATTTTAACATGGCATTTAAGCAAATTAACACAAACAACATTTTAAACATTTTAAACATGGATGAAAGTGGCATATTATTAATCTACACAAAATTCTAAGCATTTTACATATATAAATTGTTTACATATGATGCACGGTTAATGAGTTTTTATATGCATGAACATGAGGGTGCAATCTGTAAAACAGTAAATCCTGGATAATAGCTAAATTCGCAGAGACTGAAAAAAAAACACTACTGGGCTGAAACTGTAACTGGAGCAGGACAGGGCAGGCGTTGTGGCAGCTCACCCATGGGCCTGGCCCGGTCAGATCTGGAGGAGGCTGGCATGGGGCTGCTGGGGTGCGGCCTCACCCATGGGCTATGGCCCAGTTCGGTGGAGGAGGTAGGCTGGCGGGGCGCTGGGCCTTGGTGCTGGAGGGGAGGCAGCCCAGGCGCAGGGACTCGGTCAACGCAGGCGAGCAGAGGCGCTGGCTGCGTGCGTCTTCTCTTGCTCGATGCAGGAGCAGGGGAGGCCGGCGATGGCACGAAGACCGGCGAGGGGGAACCGCGGGGAAGGTGAGGGACGACCGGGATCCGCCAGATCTGATGGTGGGGAACCTGTTCCCGGCGACGGCGAGGACCACCGACGATGGGCGGAGCTCCATGGCGTCCTGCAAAGTGGGAGGGAGAGAGAGATCGTGAGAGGGAGAGAAGGCCAGAGGAGAGGGGAGACGCGGAGGCGCTACCTGGCGGAGGAGGCTGCCACGATCTTCGGTGGGGACTGACTCTGGTGACCCGCCGAAGCAGGGAACGACAACGGGAGGCGAGGTCGGGGCATGGCGGCGGCGGGGCTGACGGGAGAAGGGCTCGGGGAGCCGGGCAGCGCTCGCTCGGCGGATCCGGGCCCGTCGCGGCCCAGAGCGGGCCGGGGTTGGGCTCCGCGGGCCTGTGCGGTGGCCGCGTGCTGGGGAGGCGATGTGGAGGCGGGGAAGGCGACGTGGCGGCGCCCGGTTGGCCGGGGCGACGCATCAGGTGGCGGCGCAGCCAATGGCTACGCGCCAAGTGGCGCCCGTGAGGTGGAGAGCGGCGGTGCAGGCGAGGAGGGGGCGACAAGTGGCGGCGCGGAAGAGGGCCGGTGCGGAATTTGTGGAAGAAGTGGCTAGGAGGTAGGGGAAGGGCTAGGAGATGCCCAAAATGGCATGAGGGGGTCTATATATAGGGTAAAAGCTAGGGTTTAGGGGGGTTTGAGGCCGTTTCGGACCCTCGGATCACGATCTGACGATCAGGAACGGAGGGGGGTTTAGGTGGGCTGCATGAGGGGTTAGTGGGCTGTGTAGAGGGGTTGGGCTGAGAAGAGAGAGAGAAGAGGTGCAGCCCGGCGACAGTTTCGAAAGCCGAAACGTCCGACGAAGGTACCGACAACGGTACCGCTATACATTTAACGGTTGGGCAGTCAAACGAACTCCGAATGCGATGAAATTTGGCAGGCGGCCTATCTACACTATAATAAGACCGCATGACAACCCATTCCGAGAACATTTTTATGCCACTTATAAAATAATATTTCAGAGGTGTCGCGGGCGCGTGCGAGTGTGGTCGGGCTCAGAACGGACAACGGAGAGAACCGGCGGAACACGAACGGATGCAAGTTTTGAAAAACATGCGGATGAAATGCAGATGATGACATGAGACGAGATGCATAACAAGAACAAAAAGCAAAACAAAAGACAAAAACCCAACCACGAAGGAAAATAACATATCGCATCTCCGGAAAAGGCAAGAGTTGGAGTTATGAATATGGAAAGTTGTATCCGGGGCGTTACAACACTCCACCACTATGAGAGGATCTCGTCCCGAGATCTAGGATGGCACCAGGGAGAAATGGAAGAGGAGGAGAAGAGGTAAAACTAAGTTGCTTCTTCGACAAACGAGTGAAACCATGAACCTTGAGAGGTTGAGCAAAATGAAGAAAGAAAACAACGAAGATGAACAAAGTTGAAAACACTCTGTTAGAAAAGAGGAACAAGGAACATTCGAGAACCTTGTAGGTTTAGTGATAAGATAGATATTGAAACCACTCCGGTTAAAACTAGATGGAGAAGGAATAAGATTGATATAATTTGGGTAGCACTCAGGTTGAACATGGAAGGAATAGAACATGAACTTGACAAGATGAGAGGATACTTGATGAGATCAACAACACACTACCTTCGAGACTATTATAAGAATGGCACAAAGGGTAAGAAAGATTTCAGACAGCACTCCGATTGAAACGATAGGCAAAACTTGATAAGATGAAAGAACTTGAATGAGAACACAACACTCCGGTTAAATGGATAAGCACGAAAAGAACATGATCTTGACCAAACGCGGGAATGGGTGAGGAAAGCAACATCACAATGACTCTGTAACGAAAGAATAGAAGTTAGACCGTTGGGATAAAGGGACGGAGAAGAAAATGACAACTTGTGCCACAAATGAGCTTGGAAAGCACCCTTCCAAGATGGTTACAACGGGGTTGTTGGAAAACCAACAACGAAAAGAATAAGCTTTTAGTGGGCTTATGGAAACATCGCAAGCCTATGAGATGACATTCTGCCACTAATGAAAAACAATTGCTTGTTTGAGATCAACGAAGAGATGAAAAACCTCTTTCACCGAGAAGGATATGGAGAAAGCTTGGATCAATGATAAGCACCACAAATAGCAACATTCCCAATGGAAGGCTTTAGGTGAAATATAACCCAAGATAACTCCAACAAAGAGATTGATGGATTTAAAATACCTCATGATCGAAGAGAAAAATGATGGTTTTTAGAATATCTCATTCTTGACAACATGTGAATCATGAAACACGAACTCAAATTGTCAAGAATGACATAACACCACCTCAAGAGATAAGGTAGAAGGAATTGCACTTCGAAATGCAAGATGAAGAATGCTTTAACTCCTCAAAACAAAACATGTGTTGAGCACCATGTTTAATTTTTGAGAATAGCTTGGCGGATCATAGCTTCGAGAGAAATCTTGAAGAACAATTGAAGAATGAAAAGAATCCTTGATGAACCACCATGTAGAGACTCCATGAAGAACTCCGGTAATGAAAGGATGATAGAAAGAAAGAGAAGTTGAAAACACAAGGTGAAGCCTTGCGATGATTTAGATGGAGCTTTGCGACGATATAACCGAGAAAACTTGGAACTCCGGAAACGAAAAGATGAAACATCTCGAACCGGGAAATGTGACATGACCAACAACTCCGGAAAGAAGAAACTAGATTACTTGGATGAAACAATAATAAGAATTACATTATGCCTATCCTTCACCAATTTAAATTGATGACAAACAACGGATTTGGCATACTACTTATTCTCGTAGAAAGGATTAAGATAGATATGGCGCAAACTTGCGAAGGTCTTCAACGAACCACCGGTAGGATTGGAAAGAACGAATGAATCTATATGATAACGAAGGAAGAGAAATCTTGAACGAACCACCGTAAGAATTGAAAATGAACATAGCAAAGGCACAATTCACCGGGAAGAATTGGAAAACAAATGAAGATACTTGAGGGGATTTAAATACAAGAGAACGAAGAGATCACGAGCTGATTAGAGACCACTTGAGCGATGCACCGGTAAGATATGGAGAAGGAGAGCTAAAAGCTGAGAATGAATAAACCCGAAATGATGGCCTTCGTAGGAATAAAATGGAAAGAACTCACGAAATGCTCCGGATGGGTGAAAAGAATTCCCACACTTGAAAACAATTATGAGAGGATGGCATCAAGCTAGAATGACGAATCTTCAAGAGAATGGCCAAGATTTAGAGGAAAAACTCTTCTTCAATCTTCAACTGACAACGAGAAACACCACAAAAATTGCTGAGATACTCCGGAAGAATGACAAGCGAAGAGGTTGAGCCAACAATGAAAAATGATTTGAAATTGATCTTGGAAAATATCTGACTGATGAAATTCATTCTTATGTCAAACTTGGAAATGAATTTGAGAATCGCTCCTGATAATTCGAAGAGTCAGGTAAGATCCTGGAAAAAGACCTGTGGGTTAGGGCCCACTGGAGAGAACAACACCGTTGAAATAATTTTGAAGAGAGATTGCACCGGTTGAATTAAATGATTCAAAAGAGATAACAACCTCGAGATATCTTGAACAGATTAGGAATGATAAGACGAAACTTTTGAGGTATCTTCAGCACACTGGAACAAATGGTAAGCGAGAGGTGAATGATCAAGAGATACACCGGCATGAGAAAGCATTTGAAACGAGGAAAGGAATATGATCAACACTGAAAGCTTGAAATTAAACCACCGGAGAAGAATACGAGAATGAAGAATGATGAACTTGAAGCTCGTGAGCATCTTCACGAGGGAAATCGCCGGATAAGAACACTGAAAGAAAAGAATGAAGAGACTTCCCACAAATAAAAGGATACATGATTAAGAAATCTGAGTCCTTGAAGAAAAAGGGTGGGAGGGCAGGAAAACAAAGGCAACTTGGGGAGATGGAATGGATACCGTTGAGAAAACTTAGAATTGATCTTGCGGATGTTGAAATGATCGAATCCCTTGAAGAGAAGCACGCCAGTTGGAAAGAATTGGGATGACAATCTCGATGATCAAGAAGGATTACCACTCTCATAGAAATATGAGAACACCGCTTAGGAAAGGTATGGAATCAACACTTGACATTGAAGCAACTCGAATACCACAAATAAAAGAAAACAAAGGATTTGGCTTGCAGAATAAGCCAGAACAAATACATATGATAGAGATTTACCCAATCCCATATCATGCATCTGTCGGAAAGATATTCTAGGATCTACTTGAATTCCCACCAATAAAACTCCCGAAACTTTCTGGTTATGCAATCTGGTGTTGGGGATACAGGGGAAGCAATATATCTCACGCAAACTAACAATACCTACATCCAAGCGGTATCCATTCGTCAACACATAACCAAGAAACCTTCGGAAATCGTGTACCTCAACCTTCGAAAAGCATTCGTTATACGAGTTATGGCAATACTCCCGAACTCCCCAGTACTGGGTGACGTCGAGGTTATCTCACCAACAACTGCATAAAAGAGATTTTCGATGTCGGCAAAACTCAGGTATTCCAGAACTGCAATGATAAAATTGTGACGACAACACCTCGGAGCTCAACTCCCCGGGACACTGCCACAACCCCTAAATGTCAGGAGGCACCAAGAACAATGTTCTCGTCACAAAACCATCGGAACGATTCCAAGATACCCGCGTGATCCTAAAAATTTTTAGTGAAATTTGAGGAGAGGAAAGTCAAAACATCTACGTCAGGAGACCTCACCAGAGCAACGAAGGGACTGAGGAGTAAAAAGAATTCCTACTCTCCGATATATATAATCCTAAGACTCAAAATAGTTTTCTTCTAGACTCAACAACGGCCAACAATCAAGGGGGCTCCTATGGTCGGTCGAGGCTCTGATTACCAACTTGACACGCCCAAGATGCAACCCTATCCTAAAGGAACTCGAAGGTCCCACCAAGGATAGAAGCGCATCTTGAAGACGCTTAACAAGGTGGATATCATTACATCAACATTACATAATAGATGGGGATACATACAAAAGGCATACAATGCCACACAAATACAACATCATCATACATAAGATCAACATCCGACTACGGATGAAACACAAACAGAAACTCAAACGACATCCACCCTGCTAGCCCAGGCTACCGACCTGGAACCTATCCCCTGACCGAAGAAGCAGAAGAAGAACTCCAATACAAGCAAACATCGCTCTCACGTCAAGATCATCGCATAACCTGTACCTGCAACTGTTGTTGTAGTAATCTGTGAGCCACGAGGACTCAGCAATCCCATTACCATGGGTATCAAGACTAGCAAAGCTTAAAGGGAAGCAAGGGGTAAAGTGGTGAGGTTACAGCAGGGACTAAGCATATACGGCGGCTAACATACGCAAATAAGAGCGAGAAGAGAAGCAAAGGAACGGTCGTGAAGCTAGCAATGATCAAGAAGTGATCCTGAACTCCTACTTACGTCAAACATAACCCAGAAACCGTGTTCACTTCCCGGACTCCGCCGAGAAGAGACCATCACGGCTACACACGTGGTTGATGCGTTTTAATTTGGATCTGGTGTCAAGTTATCTACAACCGGACATTAACAAATTCCCATCTGCCTATAACCGCAGGCACGGCTTTCGAAAGATTATACCCTGCAGGGGTGTCCCAACTTAGCCCATGATAAGCTCTCGCGATCAACGAAGGATATTCCTTCTCCCAGGAAGACCCGATCAGACTCGGAATCCCGGTTTACAAGACATTTCGACAATGGTAAAACAAGACCAACAAAGCCGCCCGATGCGCCGACAATCCCGATAGGAGCTGCACATATCTCGTTCTCAGGGCAACACCGGATATGTCAGCCTACGAGTAAAACCAGCCCTCGAGTTGCCCCGAGGTGGCCCCGCAGTCTGCCCGGTTCGGACCAACACTTAGACAAGCACTGGCCCGGGGGGGGGGGGCTAAAATAAAGATGACCCTTGGGTTAATTACTCCCAAGGGAAATATAGGTGGTGGTGAGGCAAATGGTAAAACCAAGGTTGGGCCTTGCTGGAGGAGTTTTATTCAAAGCGAACTGTCAAGGGGGTCCCATAAATCACCCAACCGCGTAAGGAACGCAAAATCCAGGAACAAAACACCAGTATGACGGAAACTAGGGCGGCAAGAGTGGAACGAAACACCAGGCATAAGGCCGAGCCTTCCACCCTTTACCAAATATATAGATGCATTAAAAATATAAGAGATATTGTGATATCCCAACCAAAATCCTGTCCAGCATGGAGCAATCTTCAACTTCACCTGCAACTAGCAACGTATAAGAGGGCTGAGCAAAGCGGTAACATAGCCAAGCAACGGTTTGCTAGGAAGGGTGTCAAAGGTTAGAGGTTCATGGCAATTTGGGAGGCTTGATGAGCAAAAGATAGGTAACGCAGCATAGCGATAGAACGAAGCAACTAGCATAGCAATGATAGTAGTGAGATCCAGGGTAGCGGTCATCTTGCCTGAAATCCCGCTAGGAAGAAGAACGAGTCCATGAAGAAGACGAACCAACGTAGTCGAACGAATCCTCACAATCGCAACATTACTGGAACTAAGAAGCAACACCGAAAAGAAACAAACAACATGGTAAATGCACAAGCATAAACATGGCATGATGGACAAACAAGTATGATGCATGTCCGGTTTAATAAAGCATGGCATGGCAAAGTGCAACAAACAATACTGCAAGTTAAGTGGAGATCAATATGCAATGAGTTGCATATTGACGAAACACCACATCAATTATTTAGTTCTCTCTCGGTTTTGTACCCAACAATATTAAATGTTATTAAACATGGCAAGGGGTGAAGCATAAGAAAACTACCTATCTAGACAAGTTTAAATGAGGCCGGAACAACAAACAACAAGTCCGGAAAATCCCCATATGCATATTTTAGATTCGGTACTGTTCTGCCCTAAACACAATTTTGTTGTTGTTAAACAGGAAAATAAAGTGCACCATGGTAATCTAGGCATTTTTCCACCCCATTTACATATAAAGTTTATTAAATTTGGAGCTACGGTTATTTAGTTATGAAATAAATCATTTTAACATGGCATTTAAGAAAATTAACACAAACAGCATTTTAAACATTTTAAACATGGATGAAAGTGGCATATTATTAATCTACACAAAATTCTAAGCATTTTACATATATAAATTGTTTACATATGATGCACGGTTAATGAGTTTTTATATGCATGAACATGAGGGTGCAATCTGTAAAACAGTAAATCCTAGATAATAGCTAAATTCGCAGAGACTGAAAAAAAACACTACTGGGCTGAAACTGTAACTAGAGCAGGACAGGGCAGGCGCTGGGGCAGCTCACCCATGGGCCTGGCCCGGTCAGATCTGGAGGAGGCCGGCATGGGGCTGCTGGGGTGCGGCCTCACCCATGGGCTATGGCCCGGTTCGGTGGAGGAGGTAGGCTGGCGGGGCGCTGGGCCTTGGTGCTGGAGGGGAGGCAGCCCAGGCGCAGGGACTCGGTCAACGCAGGCGAGCAGAGGCGCTGGCTGCGTGCGTCTTCTCCTGCTCGATGCAGGAGCAGGGGAGGCAGGCGATGGCACGAAGACCGGCGAGGGGGAACCGCGGGGAAGGCGAGGGACGACCGGGATCCGCCAGATCCGGTGGTGGGGAACCTGTTCCCGGCGACGGCGAGGACCACCGACGACGGGCGGAGCTCCATGGCGTCCTGCAAAGTGGGAGGGAGGGAGAGATCGTGAGAGGGAGAGAAGGCCAGAGGAGAGGGGAGACGGGGAGGCGCTACCTGGCGGAGGCGGCTGCCACGATCTCCGGCGGGGACTGACTTCGGTGACCCGCCGGAGCAGGGAATGACGACGGGAGGCAAGGTCGGGGCATGGCGGCGGCGGGGCTGACGGGAGAAGGGCTCGGGGAGCCGGGCAGCGCTTGCTCGGGCGGATCCGGGCCCGTCACGGCCCAGAGCGGGCTGGGGGTGGGCTCCGGGGGCCTGTGCGGTGGCCACGTGCTGGGGAGGCGACGTGGAGGCGGGGGAGGCGACGTGGCGGCGCCCGGTTGGCTGGGGCGACGCCTCAGGTGGTGGCGCAGCCAATGGCTACGCGCCAAGTGGCGCCCGTGAGGTGGAGAGCGGCGGTGCAGGCGAGGAGGGGGCGACAAGTGGCGGCAGGGAAGAGGGCCGGCGCGGAATTTGAAGAAGAAGCGGCTAGGAGGTAGGGGAAGGGCTAGGAGATGCCCAAAATGACATGAGGGGGTCTATATATAGGGTAAAAGCTAGGGTTTAGGGGGGTTTGAGGCCGTTTCGGACCCTCGGATCATGATCTAACGATCAGGAACGGAGGGGGGTTTAGGTGGGCTGCAGGAGGGGTTAGTGGGCTGAGAAGAGAGAGAGAAGAGGTGCAGCCCAGCGATAGTTTCGAAAGCCGAAACGTCCGACGAAGGTACCGGCAACGGTACCGCTATACATTTAACGGTTGGGCAGTCAAACGAACTCCGAATGCGATGAAATTTGGCAGGCGGCCTATCTACACTATAATAAGACCGCATGACAACCCATTCCGAGAACATTTTTATGCCACTTATAAAATAATATTTCAGAGGTGTCGCGGGCGCGTGCGAGTGTGGTCGGGCTCAGAACGGACAACGGAGAGAACCGGCGGAACACGAACGGATGCAAGTTTTGAAAAACATGCGGATGAAATGCAGATGATGACATGAGACGAGATGCATAACAAGAACAAAAAGCAAAACAAAAGACAAAAACCCAACCACGAAGGAAAATAACATATCGCATCTCCGGAAAAGGCAAGAGTTGGAGTTATGAATATGGAAAGTTGTATCCGGGGTGTTACAACGCTCCACCACGAGGTTCCTTGCTCCTTCTCGGTCGTCCGGAATCTATGTTCTTCCACTCTATATTTTTTACGTGAGCTTTGTTCATCCTTTTGCCAACATGCGAGACATCTTGCATCAAGGCGCACGTGTTATGCAACGATCGTTCCATCTATATGAAGAACACGTGGCACTGGAACTACGAGATGGACATGTACCCAGGAGTGGACGTACGAACCTGAGTAATGTAGCGCAGTAAGTGAAGTAGAAAGGCACAAATGGTATGAACATGCGTGGCATACAGGGTGTGTTTGGTTGCGTTCTCGTCTCAGCATAGTTGTTCCCTCTTCATGCATGCTCAACTCAACACCCCTCTTCATGCATGCTCTCTTCATGCATGCTTCTAGTGTATTTGTGCTAAACTAGTGTGGACTCATGCACCCTCCATAGACTCTACCAAACACCCAAAAGTAGGTCGAGAAGGGAACTCTTGGGTGGCATTTGTCTCTTACTACGTACTACCACTAAATGTTGTACGTGCAATGCACGGTGATGTTATGGAGTACGTGTCTAAGTACTCTACTACTACTATATTAGTTGGAGGCACGTATTAACTTTTATATTTGTTTACGTGTATGTCCCGAGACCTTCCAACTAGACGTGTCTTTCTCTCCAGGTCACACTTTGTATCGTTCATACAGCTAAGTACTACTACGTGTGGTCTCCGACCCAGAAGTGGAAGAAGTGGAGACGCTCTACCATGCTGTTTTTTTACGCCGGGCTCTACCATGATGTTCATGTCCCACTCCTTTCGCTGACGTGTGGGACATCCATCACGTGCCGTGTTTGGCACCCTTCGTCATAAGAGTTGAAACACTAGCATTCATTAGAAATAAAAAATAATTATAAATCGGCAGTGATACTATTTTTTTGCGAACCAATCAGCAGTGATACTATACCACGCGGTTTCCTTGCTCCTCGATATCGGAAAGAATACTTCCGTTCGCCAACATGTGGGACATCGACCATCCTGGTCCACTTGCCATGCACGCAGAACTCCAAGGGAGAGTCACCCAGGTCGTCGCACCGCAGTAATAATGACTAATGAGCCGTCAAATCACAGGCCCACTTCCCACTTTGAAGTTGCTCGGACGAAGGAACCATCATGACTTCGTTGAATTCCGCTTCTTGAAGAAAACTACTGTACCAGCAGTACTGCTAGCTATAGTATTTACTCCAACAGAGGCCTCCTTTCGTTCATAGGATAGGAATATGAAAATCATAGGAAGTGAGATGACATGCATCTCAATTCCTATAGAGAAAGAGATGCCATTTGATGCATAGGATATGAATTTTTCCACTTAGTCTAGGCTAATGTACTGGTAATTTTCTCTAAAAACTACAGTAGTAACTAGTAGTACTGGTACATGCTCGTACTCAGACACAGACACACACACTAACTACTAGTACTACTACTTCTCACATGCTGGCTAGACACCATCGTTCTCCTTCCCGGCTTTGTCAGCGACACCCCACCGTGCTTGGATCTCCGCCGACCTCTCCGCAGCAGTGCGTGCATCCTTTTCTTTCTTGCAGCAGTGGGCCTCTCTTTTCTTGAGTGCTTTCTGACTTTTCCGCTCCCTCTGTGCGGCTTTGGAGGCCTCTTGCTCTACCGCCCATTCAGCCTTGGCATCTTCAAATTCCTCCCACATAGTTGTGAGGTCGCGAGCGGCGATGAACTCGGCACAGCGGGATGCCATCGCTTCCCTACCATTTTGTGTGCGTTCATGGGCGGCGAGGAACTCGGCACGGTGGGATGTCATCGCTGCCTTACCGGTTAGTGTGCGGCGCGGTGGCATGAACGACGCTTGGTGGGAGCTCTGGGTGGAGTGGCCGGACAACCGTATAGTGCATTGGTTTGTCAAGAGCTCAAGGACAGAAGACGAAGCAAATTAGGATTTCCCTTCAATCCTGGTCATTTATTACCGAGTAAAATGCATTGGTGGTCATCGAACTTGTCTTGATAACTCACTTTGATCATTGTATACGAGATATGGTGATTATACGGTCGCTGGCTCAGCGTATAGCTTCGTATTTGTATGGTTGACCAGTCAAATAGTCCGCATGCGCCTGAAACGGTCACCGTCTCTCCAGAATGTCAATGCCGCATTCACTGGACTTAACTGCAGGTGCAATTGGTGTGTCACTCACATGCTGGCCAGACGCCCGTTGGGCCCACATGTCAGACACCCAAACGCATCTGCAATTAAGTCACTGAAGCAGCGTCCGCATTCACGCCCGACGAACCTACTCCGGCGCCAGTTGTCCATCCGTCTGCCGCGGCTCATTGCCATTCGCCCGCTATATTAACTTGAGCCCCAGCTCCCAGCCATAGCCAAAGACCCACACTTATTCTCCTCTGGTCCCTTCCTTCTGTCGGCACCACTTCAACCATGGCCTCGTGGCGCTCTGAAGCTCACTTGGACGTACTGTCGCAGGAGCAGACGAGGGACATCGGCGGCTCCGCTTCGGGCGCGCTCCAAAGCTCTCTTCGACGTACTGTCGCAGGAGCAAACGAAGGAGATCACCGGAACCCCCGGGGCCTCCCTCCGCCGCCACGACCACGAAGCCGGCGCGCGTGCGTGGGCGCAGCCGGCAGTGAGGAAGAGTAGTACACGGTAGGTCGCCGCTGCTCTGGTCCCGGGAAGGCCACCGCTACTCCACTCAGTCGGCGCCAAGCTTGGTGGGGTAAACATCGGCGGCCGATTAGCCGCTTGACGGTGACATGGAGGCAGAAATCTTCATAACCTTGTGCTTCGGCCGAAGGAGGAGGTTATCGAGGCGGATGAGGAAGAGGCAAAGGCAATGGCCGACTTTCTCGGGTTCATGGCCGGACTTGGTGGTCGGGCGCCGGCGATCATTTAGATTAGGTTTACAGTAGATTTAGTATGGTTTGTGCGAAATATGTAATGAATTTCGTCCAGTTTGTAGGAAAAGTTTTTGAAATGTAATGAATTTCATCCGGTTAATTTGAAATTTGCTTTGTTTGCACGAATTTCGTCCGGTTAGTTCATATAGTTGTCTAAAGGTATGCGGGCAGCATTGGATGTCATCCATCAGTGTCCTCGGACAGATGCCGGTGTAAATTTGTGGGCCAGTGCTGGAGATGCCCTAACTATCATGCTATAATCGCTAACAATCCTCCACTATTTGGCTGGGAACAGTTATCCCTCGATCAAAATCAGATCCTTGGTGTTTCGCACTCCTCCCGTGTACGAGTGTAAACTCCTGCTTACATAAAAATGGAGCAAGTGGACGGCACTGTAGCACGTCATATCACTCGAACTAGCCCGCCTAATGAGCGGGAAAGCACTGCCCTCATCATTTTGTTCTGGATTTCTATCGATCGATCGCGCGAAAATGTTACGCTTCGCAAGTTCTAAAGGAAAGGCGGCACACTTACGACTCGTACGTGTCGCAACCCCGACAGTCCGGCTCGCACGCCGCTCACCAAAGGGGACACGCGTTGTCTTGCAATTTCACTGACATGTGAGACCGTAATTGAATAAACCATCGATAGCCGAAATCTAAACGCTCGGCGGGCGTCGGCTGAGAAGAGAGAAACGGGGGAGGGAGAAGAGATCACCCGCCCGCCGTGCACGGACTCCAAGAAATATATGGTGATAATGTGAGGTGGGCCATGCTGGTGTCCGGACCGCTTCTGGAGCCCGCTCTCACCGCCCTGGCCCCTCAAGACACCAGCTGCCCGCTGCATGCATAGCAAGTAGTCCCCGCTTATGTGGAGGAGAGAGAGGCATTGACAAAGTCAATGAGTAACATTGGAGAGAATAGCTTTCATCAAAAATAAACAATGAATACTCGTTGCTCGTCCTCTATATCGGAAAGAATACTTTCATTCACTGACATGTGGGACGTCGACCATCCTGGTCCCCCTGCCATGCACAAAATTATCCTGGTCTACCCCAGTCGTATTGTAGGCCCAACCTTTCCCACCGTAAGTTGTTTGGACGAAGGAACCATCATGACTTCGTTGAATTCCGCTTCTTCAAGAAAACTTACTGTACCCGCAATACTGCTACCACACGCGAAGAATCGACGGCACTGTGCCACGTCATATCACTGAAACCCACTAGGCCAAACTAGCCCGCCTAGGTCATCTATTTTGGAACGGAGGGAGTACGTCTCTGCACTGCTATGATTTTGTGTTGCACGTTCTCTGTACTTTTGCTACAATTTTCCTACCCTATGAACCAAATGAGGCCTGAATGTATGTCGACTATTGTCTGATCGATCGCTAAGCCTACAATTTTAGGAGCTAGGGCTATTGGTGGATCGACGAGGGATAAGTATAAGCTTACCACGAGCTCATCAGCCCCAACGTTTCTCTTCGGTGAGTGTTTTGCAAGTACTATAGCCCGCACAGTAGCTAGCCTACCAAGAATCATCAAACAAGCCCTGCTGATATGATAAACAGTTCAAACTTACATCTAAGCATGCCATATATTACATCAAAAGTTGGTGAGGATACATCTGTTTCCATAACTCGGAGAGGGTTCGCATGATTCATCGCATGATTCACTATCAAACAAAAGTAGCAAGATCCGCCCACACAAGACAGTGCACTAGCCTAAGATGATTTGATAACACGCATCGTTCTGGTAATTAAACACATGGCAATGCAAACTACCCTGAAGGATTAGCGCGACCAACTATTTCTTGTCATCGATCTCTCAGGCAATGACCACAGCACGGACAACGGCATGGGAATCGATTTCTGGGGTGATGTCCACAGGACTGACCGTGACATCGAAATCGATCTCTGGGGCGATGTCCACAGGATGGACAACGGCATCGGAATTGATCTCCAGGGCGATGCCAACAGGACGGTCCACGACATCGGAATCATCAAGGACAACCACCGGCACCTGCACAACACTAACATATTAGCAAGCACATTGCAAATAATCAAAAAGCAAGCACATTGCAAATAATCAAAAACCACAACTATGGTAATAAGCCATTATTTTTTACCTTGTGCAGCTCACCCGGGGAACTCATCCCTCCGGGGGCCATCTCCTCGTTCTTGATGGGGTCCATCACCTTGCCAGGGGAATACTGCTTCTCAACGACGACTATCTCCTCAAACTCAGTCTTGAGCCTCACATAGGTGGCAATCAGAGCTCCTGGGGTAGGCACGGTGGGGCCCTTGCTGTTCTACCAACTTTCTTTGAGGAGTTCATCCGCCAACGTCCTCAACTCTTTGGCCAATGCTTGTTTCTTGGAGTTCTTCGTCTCCATGGGTTGGCCCACCAACATGGTCAACTCGTTGGTCGGTGCTCGCTTCCTGGAGATCGCTGTCTCTAGTGGGTTGTCCGCCGGCAACTCTTTGCCTAGTGCTCCAGGATCCATCAATGAACTGACAAACAAAAAGCAATCAAAAGGAAACCACAATCGCAATGAAAACGGGAAAAGAATAGGATGTGAGAATCGGTCGGTGTTTCCCAAAAAGAAGATTATTGGAATGAAAATATAGCAGTATAACTGATTCGCCCACCTTTCCTTCATCGGTAGAGAAGAAAAATGGCAGAAGTGAGTAGCCCGGAGTGAGGTTTTCTTCAAGAAAGGGAAGAAAGGGCTTGAACGAGCGTTCCAATGAAATGATGGTTGCTTTGTCCAGTCCAACTTGGAGGCCACCTTACCACTGCTGGTAAAGGTGTGGGTTTTGTGATATGACGGGTCATGACGGCCACACCGGGGTGACAAGTGAGTCTCGACTGTAGCACCTCGCTGTGATTTGGTGGATGGCATGCGGGCCTGGATGCTTTGAAATGTCATTAACTTGATTTTAGTCTCTTTAGTATTTGGATCCAAGCATGGATGAGGCTAACAAGTTTTAGTCCCACTACTTTTAGTCATGAGACTAAAACGTATCAAAGCACTCTCTCAGGCTGGTCATAGTGGGGAGTAACTTAGACTAGTGTCATGCATATGACACTAGTGTAAGTTACTACCTCCATAGTGCAAAGTAACATAGTAGTAGTATCATAGATTGCTTCATTTATTATCTCATGGACTCATTTTGCCTCGGAAAGCGCTATGTTACAGTAACATATTATGTTACCACAAGCACCTCTTTCCTCATTAAATACTTGCCACATAAGCAAAATTGTCTTGGGATGTGTTAAGTTACTACCTAAGTTACTGCCACTAGGCTAGCCACAATATTGTGCACCGCGACCAAGGCGGAGAGGAAAACGAGAGAACTACATAATTAATGCATGAGTTTAATTAGGGTAGTTTTGTAAAGTACGAGATACATTCCTCCAATCGCAAAATGCCTTGGTTCATGAGATTTGAGATTTGAGCCCTATAAACCGGAGGGGAGGGGGTACTGCACACGGTGTAGTCTAGTCACTTGTTTTTTTTTGAGCCGAAGTCTAGTCACTTGTTGAAATCTCTAGAAAGGCAAATACTCCTTTCCAGTTTACAGGTCTATACTACTCCCTCCGTCTAGGTGTGTAAGTCATCTTACGAAAACCAAATAGTCTCAAAACACTTAGGCGCGGTGCATTAACTTCTACCTTGTTTCTTGTTTCTTGACATAGGTATTAACCAATAAGAGATGAGAGGTGTGCATGCTTTTAATGACTTGAAATGGCTAGTTCATTGCATGGAATGCTATTAATTAGAAAATAAACATTGGTGACCCCAGGAGGAAACGGTGATAAGCGCGTGGACCTATGCAGAATGAGTATCAACCAAAGGATAATGGAGTTTAATTGTTAAACAATAGCAATTTTGTCTCATGCAAGAGCCTGGCTAGTACTCCAAGGAACCGCACCACGCGAGCGTTCACAACTGCCATGTTCGGTTTGCACTTGGCTCTTCGCCTCTTCGAGAAGACGAACAATGATGTTACTCCTACTTCTACAGTATCGAATCCACTGCTGCATGTCCGTCCACCTCGTGCGGGAGGGATAGCGTGTAGCGAAAGCTTCTACTTACTGCTCCTGCCTTTGCGTCCATGACAGGTGGGCCCAACAGGTGGTTGGCCCACCTGTCATGCAGCCAAAGGCAGGTGCAGTTAAGGCACCGGAGCTCAGTCTGCGAGGGAGAGGGCGTCATAGTAATCAAATTTCTCGGGCTTGTACGAGTTGACGCGACACATCAAAGCACTGCATTCGATAAAACTCTTTTTACACATTTCAAATGGGCTACTTCGTATGTAGGAGTAGACATATTCTGCTTCGTATGTACTCCCTCCATTCAAATATAAGTCTTTTTAGAGATTTCACTATGAACAGTACATACAAAACAAAATGAGTGAATCTACACTCTAAAATATGTCTATATACATCTGTATGTGGTTTGTAGTGGAATCCCTAAAAAGACTTACATTTAGGAATGGAGGGAGTAGTCACTTGTTGCAATCTCTAAAAAGACTTATATTTGGAAACGGAGGGAGTACAACGCATGCATGCATGCCGTGACTTTCCTTTTGATACTTGCATGTGTTGATTTGATGCACCTTGCCAAATTTTGACTACAAATTTAACTAACCAAATTTTCATGCATGTCACAAAAAATCACGGGGCTGTTTGGATTGTGACTATGTTTGTCTTATGTTGCCACATTATTTTTCCCACACTTGCCACACTTGCCTAACCTGAGTTGCTCAAATTGTTAGACACACTTTGGCTTGCCTAAGGGAATCTTGCCACAATTTTTGTGTCTATAACATGTGGGGTTCACTGCTAATAAAAAAATTCTTGTCTTAGGTGTGGCTAATAAAAAAGACTTATATTTAGGAATGGAGGGATTAGAAAATATAAATAATAATGCATGTTGGGGCAACCCACGTTTCCGCTAATTTTAGCCGTGGGCTTGTTCACAATTTTTACGAGGGGGTGGTTGTTCATTTAATGGAGGGACTTGTAGTACTACCAGACTTGAACGATACAAAGTGCGACCTGGCACACCGTAACACCACTTGGAACAAGCGGGTAGCTATCTCAAAAAACAATCAACAACTAAAAAACCGCGACCTGGCATGTAGTATAGTACACAATTTTAGACGATTGTTTTGATGGAGTGAAAAAGGAAAACTACCCCACTACTTATATATAGGCTGGAGCCTCCGCGCTTGCTTGCTAGGGCTGCTCTATTCACACACTCTCATCCTCTCCAGATCTAAAGAAGATAGGGGTAGTAACCCTATCTTTCTCCCTTCAAAAAACACTGGCTTTCTATCCTCATCGCTGGTTACAGATCCAGACATATCCCCCTCCACCGGTGAAGGGGAGGAGGGGCAGCGTTTAGACCATCATCGACAGTGAGGGAGGAGACCCACTACCGGCCGCACGGTTATCTCTGGCCGAGCGCCGGTGCGGGAGGTCCTCCGATCCCTTCGTTGTTGCCTGTGGGCGGATCCGGCCTCCTGCCACCCACCTATCCACATCCCGATGACCTTCAGGTATATCTTTGTTCGAAACTGCCTTAGCTCTACTTCCCCAGCTCGCTACGTTGCTGCATGTGCATCATTTTCTACCTCTCAACCCCTCTCGATCGGATGGTCCAACGTCACCTATTTTTTTCTATTGTTAGAGGTAAAGCTACTTCATGGAGTCGAATCTTGTACTCCCTCCGTCCGTAAATACTTGTCATTGAAATAAAGTGGGGGTGGGGGAATTTAGTATGTACATCGAACTTGGTACAAACAGGAAGGAAAGGGGATGAAAGTAGTACAGGTTGGTCATCCAACCGGTCTCTTGGTCGAAAAGGGAAATACAGGGGTAACGTTGTACACCGTGGTATGACCAGGACTAGATTTGCTATCCACACATAGGAGTAGGTGGCTAGAGTGAACAAAAATGGGACCAACCCAGATATGTTTCTTGGATGTTTGTTTCTCGGGGCAACAAACTATGAATCACCACTTTATGCCCCTGTTTACGTACATGGTGTTGTACTGCTGGTGCACCCACTGTCCCATGCCCTTATACCAAATATTTAGGCTCCGGTCGGAATAAAGGGGCAGAAAACATAGGTCTTGATGAAAATAGAGGAATAGGAAAGGAATGTAGGTATAAAACTATGGAACAGCGAACCGGAGGAAACTCTCAAGAGAATGTGTTCGGATGGACTATGAAATGTACAGATTTTTTTTAGAGTAGCATGCTTGGCAGTATGAGATGATATTTGTTTATTCAGCTGCATAGTGACTACTCTTGTCCTCACCTCACGTACCACACATAGGTTGATTTTTTTATTCCGGCAAACACAGCACAGCAACCTGTCTAACGCATGGCAGCGAGCGCCTGCCTTGGGCTTCCGCCAAAAAATGAGCAGCGCGTGAATGTTTCTAATCCGATGGAATCAATACTACCAGACCAGCTTTCCTATGAAACATTATTCACCTTTCCCGTGTTCCGGACGGTTGGAAGGGAAAAAATACGGTAGGAATTGTGTTCCTACGAAAATCCTGCACCAAACCTATGAACCGAACGCAGCCTTAGTTGTTCTTAATATAATGTCCCTGGTAAAAATGAAGCCATGCCACTGTTTTTGCCTGTAATTGTTTGAGACTCTGACAAGTTCAGCCAAATGTTTTTGCCTGTAATTGTTTGAGACTCTGATTGTTTCCTCTGTGCCTTTTTGTGCAAACAGGGATATCCAATTCACCTGGTTGCTATTGTGACCTTTTGGTGCACTGCACAAAACTCTTCTTAAAAGAAGTGACTTTTGTGCTATTTAACTGGAATGTCAGATGGAACAGTTGGTTCATTTTGGTGAAACTGCACAAAGGGAGATCTGTGTTCCAATCCTCATCATCAATATTGGCGCCATAACCTTCCTTTAGGTAAGAATGATATTTAATGCATATGTTCATCTCTATTTTCCGTCTGCCATGAGAAAATAATGCTGTTTTTTACTAGTACACTTGTACTCCCTCACTGACAAAACCAATTCTGAATTAGAAGGCCAATCATGTACTTGGTTTCACCAACTGGTGAGGAGAAAGAGAAACATAGCATGAAGAGGAAGAAGAAGAAGAATAAACAGTGCCAAGGCGATCTTGCTGAAGCCAGAGGCCTCAGTCGAGGCTATTCAAGGGCTCCGGCAACGACTACCTTACATGTGAGACGATCCTCCAGGGAGCCCTTCCACTTCTGCTGTCTCACTTAATTAATTAGGAGCACTTAAGTACCACTAATTTATTACTGTCTAATTTTCCTGTTGGAGTTAAACAAATCTTTAGTAGGACCCTATGCTGAATCATGTACGAGTGAATGTTTGTCTATGGAGGTGAATCATGTGGTGGAGCAGGGAGGGAATATTATTAGTGTCATGACATAATAGTGCTATTGTTTTGCATGTCAATTTATTGCCATTGGTTCAATGAGGCAATGTTTTGCGTATTGTCCATCATGAATTTGATGCTACTGTTTGAGTAATATGCTAATGTCTTCCTATCCTTTCTCACTAAGCTAATGAAGGTTTCACCTTGTTCCTACTTGTGCAAACAGGGATCATGTTGTGCCAATCATACATTTTAGTGGAACTACACAAGACAATACAATGAACTGTATCCCAACCAGTGCTTTAACTCTGCTGGAAGTTCTTGATAATCTTTCGATATAATATCAGCACTGGTAAACAAGAGTGATTTCAACCATACATTTGAAGTGCACAAAAATATATACTATCATGTGATTCCAGTGAGTGCTTTATCATCTCTTATGGGACTACATGAATAAGCTTTTTTTTCTCAGGTTGGTATGGGCCTAAGGCCTTCATCCATAATAGTTTGCTGTCATCTCCATTTGTATCGTGCTACTGCCATGAGAAACTCCTTTTATCGTTGCACTTTTAAGTTTTGCAACCTATGATAAATGGCAATGCTTTGAGTGTTGAGTTGAGCTAATTGGCACTGATTAAATAAACTAATACCTCTTTTTAAGCAAGACTACTATGTTGCTAACTTTACCCATTAAGATAATGAGGGTGCTTATATTTGTTAGTGTATGTTTCATCAACTAGTCACACTATTACAGTAATCTCACTCTCTCAATATATGTGCCAATAGGGATGCTCGATTTTGCTGGAACTGCACAAAAACTTTGGGTGCTTCATTGCCTCGACAGCTTCCGTCCTTTCCTGTCAGTCGCTAATCTTCGCTTGCTTTCTTCCTTTGCTGTCACTCGCTTGGCTTATCTCGGCTTCCAGTCAAAGGAAATAGTAATTGATATGCTACCTCACACAGGTTGGTACTGGTCTTTATCCTGATTATTGTGCTTGTCATATGTATTGGTAATTTGGTATTGTTCTACTGTTTGCCGATTTCATAAAGGAGTAATTTGGAGCCTGAACTCGCAGGCAAATCATTACATCGGGTGATTTCAGTAGAACTGCACAAAATGATCAGATGGACAGGTACTTATGCTGCTACTATGTACTCCAAAGTTCACTCAGACAAGCATCGATGTTGACAAGAAGTGCCTATATTCATTCGAGTATCAACCGGCGTAAACCAATTGTCAAACTCCAAGTATTAGGAGAGTGAACGCCAAAAATATTGCTTGGTGCATAGCCCAGAAAAACGCAGTCCAGTCTTTGGTCCCAACTTGTGCCTTTTGGTTATCGGCACATATGGTAGCGAACTATATGGCATGGAGTCTAAAGATTCCATACAAGTTGGTTGACGCGTATATTCATCTGGGACTTAATTAGTCTGCACGCCAAGGATGCTCCATTTCTGTTGAACTGCACAAAAAATTTGGGTGGTTCATTTTCTCAACCGCCTCCTTTCTCGTCTGCAATGTAGAATTTTGGCGAGATACAGGACCAAGATGAGCCAGTAAACTAGTTGGATGAAAGTAGTGGCCAAGTTTCTCAAACCTCCGTCGGCACGAGGCCACTATTTGAGGATAAACCTACAAGCAAAGTTCAGATTGTCTGTGCTGCCTTTCATGTACTTGAACGTTTACTCGTACAAGAACTAATTTTAGCAAGAAGTACCTCTGATTGAACACCATTTACCAGTCTGTACCCTAGGTAATTAAAGTTCGTCCATGGATCATATTGGTTGTGATCTCAATCATTTGGATGCATAAACATACTGAACATGTGTATATCTCAATCTTTTTGTGAATTATGTATGAATATTGTCGTGAGATCTATCAATCATTTGGATGCATAGATATGCTGAGCTTGTGTATATATGAATCTTTTGAGTTGTTGATAGTGAATGTTGGCTATGAATATGAACGTGTCCTGTGAACCTGAGTTTGATATAAATTGCAACAAAACCAGTTTTAACCCTTCTCCTCCTCTCAATCTGCGACTCCACTACCGCGTTTTCCCATCTCCGAGTCATTCCCGTCTAGGGCCTCGCCGTCGTCCACCGCCTCGCTGTGTTCGGTGCGGCGTGGTCAACAAACGAGAGTCATCGGAAGAGGATTGTACATGGAGAGCCTGACGGCTGGGACCCACGAGGTCCATGGTTGCACGCAAGGAAAGTTCCTCCTTATTAAGCTAAAAAATGTTTCCTCCACCTGACAGCTAGGACCCACCGGCTGTATCTTCGCACGGAAGGAAGTGCCTCCTTGTTTTGCAAAAAAAATATTCATCCCGTTGACAGCTGGGACCCGTCAGATTTGGTGACTGACTTGTGGGCCTGCTAAGCGGACATGTATGCATGGCTTTGTCAACTTAATCAACAAATGATTCTAACAGCTTGACCGTTGGATGTTAATCCAACAGCCGTGCTCCTTCTTCAACCTCTGTTCTTGCTCCTGTCTCCCGTGGGCGGCACTGCGGCTGTGCTGCCGCGCACCCGAACCAGTGAAGTTTCCCACTCCTCTCCATCTGCGACTCCACTGCCCCGTCTTCCCCATCTCCGGGTCGTTCCAGTATGGGTGTGCTCGGCACGGTGTGGTCAACGTGGTCAACAACCAAGAGTCATCGGAAGATGACTGTACGTGAGAGGCTGACAGTGGGGACGCACCACGCCCATGGATGCATGCATGCAATGGAACTCGGTGAGGTCAACGTGGTCAAGGAACGACTTCCATCGGAAGTATACTGTACGTGGAGAGTCTCAGCTAGGTCCACGGCTGCAGCAAGTAAGTGCCTCCTTATTACGCGGAAAATAATGATTCCTCCAACTGACAGCAGGGACCCACTGGACGGGCCACCATATTTTTCGAAAAAGAACGTTTGCCCCCTGACTGCTGGGACCCACCTGACGGGCCACCGTATTTCGCGAAAAAAACGTCCCCCCCCCCGCTGTCAGCTTGGACCCACCGGAAGTGCCTCCTTATTACGCACAAAAAATGAATACTCCCCCTGCTAGCTGGGACCCACCTTGATGGGAGGCTGACTTGTGGGCCTACTAAGTTGACGGGGACGAAGGGCTTTGTCAACTTAGTCAATATGAATGATTCTAGCTCCAGTGACCGTACGATGTCCATCCAACGGCCGTAGTGCTTCTTCAACCTCTGGTCTTCTTGCTCCAGCCGCCCAAACCAGCGCCGGTCGTGCCTCATGCTCCTGCCTCCCGTGGCCGGCTGTGCTGCCGCGGAGGACTCACCGCCCCTACTATTCCCACCACTGGCCAGGCCCTGCAGCGACGACAGCCTCACACCGCAGCCGAACCAGTGAACCCTCGTACTCCTCTCCGTGCGGGCTTCCACTGCCGCGTCTTCCTTGGCTCCGCGTTGTCCCCTTCCTAGGCCTCGCCGTCGTCCACCGCCGTGGTGCTCTCCGCGCGGCGTGGTCAACGTGGTCAAGGAACGACTTCCATTGGAAGAGTACTATACGTGGAGAGGCTGACAGCTGGGTCCACGGCACAACCCAGTTTTTTTGTGATTTGCCAAGTAAGTCGCTTTGTCAGGCCTGTTGGTATGCAAATCTTTCAAGAGGAGGAGAGCTTTCATTCAGCTGGCCGAGAAAATGGCCCATCAGTAATGAGAAATGGATGTGCATTTTTAAAACACATCAAAGCGGAAATTAGTTTCAAATATCTTTTTTTCATTTCGAGATTTTAAATTACATTAATTTTTATGCGTGGCGAATTTGTTGGATTTTATATTGATATACATTTAGTTTTAAAATTAGTTTGAATGTGAGTAGAAAGTTCGGGATTAAAAACAGTTTGGACCGCATCGAAATATGCAAAATTTCGTATAATTTTTTAACCGTGGCCACAATATGGGCTGTAATGCTAACGAAAAGAATATGGGCTCCAAAAAAAACCTTAAGAATTAGCAAATGGGCTGTAAATTATTAGAAATAATGGCAGATGGGTTGTATTCTATTTTCCACAGATTTGAGGCTTTCCTAAAAAAAAGGTTGATGCACAAGCAGTGACTGTTGGATGGCCATCCAACGGCCGTCGTGCTTCTTCAATCTCTGCTCTTCCTGCTCCAGCCGCTCAAACAAGCGCCGACGGGATTGCCTGCTCCCTCCTCCCCATGGCCGGCTGTGCTGCCGTGCAGGCCTCACTGCCCCACCGTACACCCATCGCTGGCCTAGATATCCCTCTACTCACCCACACCTGCTGTTATTCTCCAGCGACGGCAGACGAACCAGTAAACCCTCATTCAGTCGTACTCCCCTCCGCGTGGGAAACAACTGCTGAGTCTTCCCTGCCTCTGTGTCGTTCCCTTCCTAGGACTCGCCGTCGTCCACCGCTCTGGTGCTCTCAGCGCGGCCTGGTCAACGTGGTCAACGACCCACATGCATCTAAAGTGGACTGTATGTGGAGAGGCCGACAGCTGGGTCCATGGTCGCACGCAAGGAAATGCCTCCTTATTACGCGCAAAATAATGATTCATCCACCTAACATCAGGGACCCATCGAAAGGGCCTCAGTATTTGGCAAAAAAACGTTACCGCCGCTGACAGCTCGGACCCACCAGCTATATCTTCGCACGCAAGGAAGTGCCTCCTTATTACGCACAAAAAAATGAATACTCCCCCTGTTAGTTGGGACCCATTATAGTGGTAGGCTGACTTGTGGGCTTACTAAGTTGACGGGGATGGAGGGCTTTGTCAACTTAGTCAATATGCACGATTCTAGCTCTAGTGACCGTACGATGTCCATCCAACGGCCATAGTGCTTCTTCAACCTCTGGTCTTCTTGCTCTAGCCGCCCAAACTAGCGCCGGTCGTGCCTCGTGCTCCTGCCTCCCATGGCCGGCTGCGATGCGGCGGAGGCCTCACCGCCCCCTACTACTCCCACCGCTGGCCAGGCCATCCCTCTACTCACCCACACCCCCTATTATTCTATGGTGACGACAACCTCACACCGCAACGAACCAGTGAACCCTCGTACTCCTCTACACGTGGGCATCCACTACCGCGTCTTCCCTGGCTCCGCGCCGTCCCCTTCCTAGGCCTCGCCGTCGTCCACCGCCCTGGTGCTCTCGGCGCAGCGTGGTCAACGTGGTCAAGGAACAGCTTCCATCGGACATGGACTATACGTGGAGAGGCTGACAGTTGGATCCACGGCCGCAGCAAGGAACTGCCTCCTTATTACGCGCAAAATAATTATTCCTCCACCTGACAGCGGGGACCCACCGGACGGGCCACCATATTTAGCGAAAAAAAGTTTCCTCCCTGACTGCTGGGACCCACCAGCTACACCTTCGCACACAAGGAAGTGCGTCCGGGCAAAAAAAACGATTTGCCCCCCTGACTGCTGGGACCCACCAGCTACATCTTCGCACGCAAGGAAGTGCCTGACAGTCGGGACCCACCTGGTCGAAGCGTATGTAGCGTTGTCATTCAGGTCGCGAATGTGTATGTACATACTGGTCGATGTAGAGGCACGCACGTGTCGTAGATGTAGAGGCGCGCACGTGTCGTAGTAGAGGCGAGCACGTAGCATGTTCACGTACGTACAACGGCGAGGGTGCAAGAAAGAAAATACGGCCACGTACGTACATACGTGCAGGGTCTCGAACGCCTACTCGCGCATACGTACATGGCTGGGTCGGAACGGAGAAACAGCGTCGTCGTCGTGTTCATGGGGAGCCAACCGGCTGGGTCAGAACGGAATGCGTGGTCGTGTTCATCGGGAGGGCTTGGACGGAACAGGCGATGGAAACGAGGCCTGACGTACCGCACAACGGAGGAAACGGCCTTGTGTTCGACCGACCACGTTCGAAACGGGGTCCTGTTTATTAGGAGGGGCCTGGCGTACCGCAAAACGGAGGAAACGGACCTCCTATAGTCGAAACAGGGGTCCTGTTGATCGAGAGGGGTGTGGCATACCGCAAAATGGACAAAACGGACATGGAGCGCTATGGTCGAAACGGGGGTCCTGTTCATCGGGAGGGGTGTGGCGTACCGCAAAACGGACGAAACGGACTTGTGTTGGAGCGCTACGGTCGAAATGGGGGGGAGGGGTGTGGCGTACCGCAAAACGGGACTCCACGGGATACTGTTCATCTCCACCGTCGACCTCCTCCAGCCTCCACGGGCTACCGTCGACCTCCTCCAGCCTCCACGGGCTCCTGTTCATCCAGCCTCCATCGCGTGCTACTCCACCGGCTACTGTTCAACCACCCCTCCACGGGCACCCCTCCGCCGTCTACTGTTCATCCAGCCCTCCACACCACAGGGTCCTATTCAACCACCCCTCCACGGCCACCCCTCCACCGTCTACTGTTCATCCAGCCCTCCACACCACGGGTTCCTGTTCATCCAGAGGCAACGCCACCGCTCACTATTCATCCAAACCCCCCCGCAACGCTCACTGTTCATCCCAGAGGCAGCATCGATCGGCTTCAGTTAGCAGCAGTAGCGAAGGAATCACTCCATCGGGTTCAGTTAATAGCCATCGATCGATCGTTCGGGTTCAGTAACGCGTAGCCTATAGTGCAATCGCTCGGTTCAGTTAGAGCCCAACGCCTCACTCGGCTTCAGTTAGAGCCAACGCCTTGCACACACGTGCGTACGTACGAGAGAAACGCGCATCGCTCCACCCCCGACCTCCCACCATAATCGGAAACTCCCCAAAATTTTCCTCCCCCTCGCTTCTACCACGGTTTTTTCCGTCATGGACGGCCCCAAAGAATGTCATGCAGCTGCGTCTCCGGCCCGCCCAGGATGAAAAGCCCATTTTCTGTCATGATTTTTTGTCATAGAAGTAGGAGCCCACCACATCTATGATGATACCAGGTTTTGTCACAATTATCGTCATAGAAGTGTCAGATGTATGACAGAAAAAACATTCGTTCAGCCCAAAATGTCACGGATGTGTCTTTTTTTTTGTAGTTCTTGCTCCATTGTTCCGGAGAACGGAGTCTTAGTCATCTTGCCCATGAGGCATGGTTCGCAAGCATCAAGTGATTCATAATCAAGTGATTCCAAAAGCCCATCAGCATGGAGTTTGTTCATGTGCTTTACACCAGTATGACCTAAATGGTAGTTCCACAAATAAAAAGTTGCACTATCATTACTAACTTTGCATCTTTTGGCTTCAATATTATGAACATGTGTATCACTACGATCGAGATTCAACAAAAATAGACCACTCATCAAGGGTGCATGACCATAAAAGATATTACTCATATAAATAGAACAACCATTATTCTCTGATTTAAATGAATAACCGTAACAGTCTCGCATCAAACAAGATCCAGATATAATGTTCATGCTCAACGTTGGCACCAAATAACAATTATCCAGGTCTAAAACTAATCCCGAAGGTAGATATAGAGGTAGCGTGCCGACGGCGATCACATTGACCTTGGATCCATTTCCGACATGCATTGTCACCTCATCCTTAGCCAATCTTCATTTAATTTGTAGCCCCTGTTTCGAGTTGCAAATATGAGCAACATAACCAGTATCAAATACCCAGGCGCTACTACGAGCATTAGTAAGGTACACATCAATAACATGTATATCAAATATACCTTTCACTTTGCCATCCTTCTTATCCGCCAAATACTTGGGGCAATTCCACTTCAAGTGACCAGTCCCTTTGCAGTAGAAGCACTCAGTTTCAGGATTAGGTCCAGACTTGGGTTTCTTCCCGGGAGTAGCAACTTGCTTGATATTCTTCTTGAAGTTCCCCTTCTTCCCTTTTCCCTTTTCCTTGAAACTAGTGGTCTTGTTAACCATCAACACTTGATGCTCCTTCTTGATTTGTACCTCTGCAGCCTTTAGCATTGCGAAGAGCTCGGGAATTGTCTTTTCCATCCCTTGCATATTATAGTTCATCACGAAGCCTTTATAGCTTGGTGGCAGTGATTGAAGAATATCAATGACAATATCATCAGGAAGATTAACTTCCAGCTGAGTCAATTGGTTATGGTACCCAGACATTCCGAGTATGTGTTCACTGACAGAACTATTCTCCTCCATCTTGCAGCTATAGAACTTGTTGGAGACTTCATATCTTTCAACTCGGCCATTCGCTTGAAATATTAACTTCAACTCTTGGAACATCTCATATGCTCCATGACGTTCAAAACATCTTTGAAGTCACAATTCTAAGCTGTAAAGCATGGCACATTGAACTATCGAGTAGTCATCAGATCGAGCTTGCCAGACGTTCATGACATCAGCATCTGCTCATGCAGCAGGCCTTGCACCTAGCGGTGCTTCAAGGACGTAATTCTTCTGTGCAGCGATGAGGATAATCCTCAAGTTACGGACCCAGTCCGTGTAGTTGCTACCATCATCTTTCAACTTAGCTTTCTCTAGGAACGCATTAACATTCAAGGGAACGATAGAACGGGCCACTGATCTACAACAACATAGATATGCAAAAAACTATCAGGACTAAGTTCATGATAAATTAAATTTCAATTAATCATATTACTAAAGAACTCCCACTTAGATAGACATCCCTTTAGTCATCTAAAAGATCATGTGATCCATATCAACTAAACCATGTCCGATCATCACGTGAGATGGAGTAGTTTTCCATGGTGAACATCTCTATGTTGATAATATCTACTATATGATTCATGTTCGACCTTTCGGTCTCAGTGTTTCGAGGCCATATCTGCATATGCTAGGCTCGTCAAGTTTAACCCGAGTATTCTGCACGTGCAAAACTAGCTTCCACCTATTGTATGTGAACGTAGAGCTTATCACACCCGATCATCACGTGGCGTCTCGGCACGATGAACTGTAGCAATGGTGCATACTCAGGGAGAACACTTACACCTTGAAATTTAGTGAGGGATCACCTTATAATGCTACCGCCATATTAAGCAAAATAAGATGTATAAAAGATAAACATCACATGCAATCAAAATATGTGACATGATATGGCCATCATCATCTTGTGCCTTTGATCTCCATCTCCAAAGCACCGTCATGATCTCCATTGTCACCGGCTTGACACCTTGATCTCCATCGTAGCATCGTTGTCGTCTCGCCAACTATTGCTTCTACGACTATCGCTACAGCTTAGTGATAAAGTAAAGCAATTACATGTCGATTGCATTTCATACAATAAAGCGACAACCATATGGCTCTTGCTAGTTGCCAATAACTTTGTTACAAAACATGATCATCTCACACAACAATTTATATCACATCATGTCTTGACCATATCACATCACAACATGCCCTGCAAAAACAAGTTAGACGTCCTCGACTTTGTTGTTGCAAGTTTTATGTGGCTGCTACGCGCTTCTAGCAAGAACCGTTCTTACCTACGCATCAAAACCACAACAATTTTTCATCAAGTGTGTTATTTTAACCTTCAACAAGGATCGACCGTAGTCAAACTCGATTCAACTAAAGTTGGAGAAACAAACACCCGCCAGCACCTATGTGCAAAGCACGTCGATAGAACCAGTCTCATGAACGTGGTCATGTAATTCATCCAACAATACCGCTGAATCAAAGTAAGACATTAGTGGTAAGCAGTATGACTATCGCCCACAACTCTTTGTGTTCTACTCGTGCATATCATCTACGCATAGACCTGGCTCGGATGCCACTATTGGGGAATGTAGCATGCAATTTCAAAAAATTCCTACGCTCACGCAAGATCTATCTTAGGATATGAATAGCAACGGGAGGGGGAGAGTGTGTCCATGTGCCCTTGTAAACCAAAAGCGAAAGCGTTAGGTTAACACAGTTGATGTAGTCGAACGTCTTCACGATCCAACCAATCTAGTACCGAACGTACGACACCTCCGAGTTCAGCACATGTTCATCTTGATGACGCCCCTCGAACTCTTGATCTAGGAGAGGGTCGAGGGAGAGTTTCGTCAGCACGACGGCGTGATGACGGTGATGGTGATGTGATCCGTGCAGGGCTTCGCCTAAGCACTACGACGCTATGACCGGAGGTGTAAACTGTGGAGGAGGCACCGCACATGGCTAAGAGAACAATTTATGTGCCTTTGGGGTGCCCCCTGCCCCCGTATATAAAGGAGGGGAGGAGGAGGCTGGCGGCCAGGAGGGGCGCGCCATGAGGGGAGTCATACTAAGACTCCACTCCCAGTTGGATTAGGCACCCCCTACCTTTTTCCTTTTTCCGGAGTAGCAAAGGGGGAAAGAGAGAGGGAGTAGGAGAGGGAAAGGGGGGCGTCACCCCCACCCCTTGGCCAATTCGGATTGGCAATGGGGGCGTGCACCACCTCCTATGGCCGGCCCTCTCTTCTCCACTAAGGCCCATGTTGGCCCATTACTTTTCCGGCGGGGGGGGGGGTCGGTTAAGCTCCCGGTACTCCGAAACTTCCCGAAACCATTCCGGTGTCCGAATGTAACCTTCCAATATATGAAACTTTACCTCTCAACCATTTCGAGACTCCTCGTCATGTCCATGATCTCATCTGGGACTCCGAACAAAACTTTGGTCACCATAACTGAGGGAGTCCTGGATTAGGGGATGTCCGGATAGCCGAACTATCACCTTTGGCCAGACTCCTGGACTATGAAGATACAAGATTGAAGACTTCGTCCCATGTCCGGATGGGACATTCCTTGGCGTGGAAGGCAAGCTTGGAGATACGGATATGTAGATCTCCTACCATTGTAACCGACTCTATGTAACCCTAACCCTCTTTGGTGCCTATATAAACCGGAGGGTTTTAGTCCGTAGGAGGAACAACAATCATACCATAGGCTAGCTTCTAGGGTTTAGCCTCTCTGATCTCGTGGTAGATCTACTCTTGTACTACCCATATCATCAATATTAATCAAGCAGGAGTAGGGTTTTACCTCCATCGAGAGGGCCTGAACCTAGGTAAAAACATCGTGTCCCTTGTCTCCTGTTACCATCCGCCTAGACGCACAGTTCGGGACCCCCTACCCGAGATCTGCCAGTTTTGACATCGACATTGGTGCTTTCATTGAGAGTTCCTCTGTGTCGTCATCCTTAGGCCCGATGGCTCCTCCGATCATCAACAACGATGTGGTCCGGGGTGAGACTTTTCTCCCCGGACAGATCTTCGTATTCGGCGGCTTTGCACTGCGGGCCAATTCGCTTGGCCATCTGGAGCAGATTGAAAGCTACGCCCCTGGCCATCAGGTCAGATTTGGAAGTTTAACTATACGACCGATGTCCGCAGAGACTTGATCTTCGACGAGTTCAAGCCACAGCCGAGCACGCCGCACTGTCACGATGGGCACGATCTAGCTCTACCGCCGGACAGTGCCCTGGAGGCCGCACAAGTGTCCGCTCCGACCCTTAGTTCGGAGCCGACTGCACCGATCGAGGACGGGTGGCTGGACACCTCCTCGGGGGTTGCTATCTCTATGGCGATTGTGTCGAACACCAACCCTGTCCTTTGCGAAGCTCGTGACTCCAAGGTGCCGGACTCCACTCGGGACTCTGAACCTTCCGCGCCCCTGCCGATCGAATCCGATTGGGCGCCGATCCTGGAGTTCACCACCGCGGACATCTTTCAGCACTCGCCCTTTGGCGACATCCTGAATTCACTAAAGTCTCTCTCTTTATCAGGAGAGCCCCGGCCGGATTATGGTCAGCAAGGTTGGGATGCGGACAATGAAGAAATTCAAAGCCCACCCACCACCCACTTCGTAGCCACTGTCGAAAGTTTAAATGACGTTCTCGACTTCGACTCCGAAGACATCGACGGTATGGACGATGATGCAGGAGATAAGCATGAACCAGCACCTATAAGGCAATGGACAACCACCTCATCTCACGATGTATACATGGTGGACACACCTAAAGGAAGCGACGACGAGGAACAATGGGACGCCATGAGGGATCATTCCCCCGAAAAGTAGTCAAAACGGCGACGTAAGCGCCGCTCAAAATCCCGCCTCGACAAAAAGAGCAGCCATGCAAACCCAGCCATAGAGCAGGGCGAACCAGTGGACGATGAACATGCCATTGTGCAATCGTCCGAACAGGACAACCCAGATAAACAATCCGTCCCCGGCGAAGACAACAGTCCGGACGATCTAACGCCGGACAAGCTGCTGGAGCAGAAGAACCTTCACAAAAGGCTCGTCGCCACCGCGCGTAGCCTGAAAAAGCAGAAGCAGAAGCTCAAAACAGTGGAGGAGGCACTCTGAATCAGATGGAGCAAAGTACTCAACACCGCAGACAAATACGGCGATAGTCGCCGAACGAAGAGCTACCCGAAGTGAAAACTACTGCCCGAATTTGATGAGGAGGCCGTAGAGCCCCCGCAATCAAAAAGCAGGGAGACCACCCGGTCGGATAGACGACCCCATGGAAAACATAGAACGGCAAACGGCGCCGCACACAAGCTGGCACGTGATCCGCATACGGATTCGCATCAAAGAGATGGCCCAGTTAGATCTATCTACGGGCCAAGAAAGAAAGCTCTAGTAAGCAATGCAACACATCAAGTATCCGAATGCTATGGTACACCTAAATATAGAGGTGCCGCACACCCCCTATGTTTCACCTATGAGGTTCTGGATTATGAATTCCCAGCGGGATTCAAACCTGTAAACATAGAGGCATACGATGGAACAACAGACCCCGGAGTCTGGATTGAGGATTACATCCTCCACATACACATGGCTAGAGGAGATGACCTCCACGCCATAAAATACTTACCCCTCAAGCTCAAAGGACCAGCCCGACATTGGCTCAAAAGCCTCCCCGAAAACACCATTGGAAGTTGGGAAGAGCTCGAGGATGCTTTTCGGGCAAATTTTCAAGGGACCTATGTCCGACCTCCGGACGCAGACGATTTAAGTCACATAACTCAACAACCCGGAGAGTCAGCCCGAAAATTCTGGAACAGATTCCTTACTAAAAAGAACCAAATAGTCGACTGTCCGGATGCTGAAGCCTTAGCAGCTTTCAAACACAACGTCCGAGACGAATGGCTCGCCAGACACCTCGGCCAAGAAAAGCCAAGAACAATGGTCGCATTAACAAGCCTCATGACCCGCTTTTGCGCGGGAGAGGATAGCTAGCTGGCAAGATGTAGTACCAGCGACCCAAGTACATCCGAAGTCAGGGATGGAAACGGGAAACCGCGATGCAGCAAGGACCAGCGCCAGACCAAGGGAAACAGCCCGAAGAGCATGGCAGTCAACACCGGATTCAAAAGCTCTCGGCAGAATCATAAAAAACTGCCCCTTAAGGATAACAGGGACGAGCTATCTAACTTAAACAAAATCTTGGACAAGATATGCCAAATCCACAGTACTCCCGGGAAGCCTGCAAACCATACCTACAGAGATTGTTGGGTCTTCAAGCAGTCCGGCAAACTCAACGCCGAACACAAGGGGCTTGACACACCAAGCAAGGACGATGACGAACCCCACAAGCAGAGCACCGGAATACAAAAGAATTTCCCGCAAGAAGTCAAAGCAGTAAACTCACTTCACGTGACAACAGGGGAAAATAGAGCGGTACCCATAGAGGTACGCACCACATGGCCTATCCCAGAGGAGTCCTGCAACTGGTTGTTAAAACCAATCACCTTCGACCATCAGGATTACTCTAGAAGTATCCGGAATGCAGGATGGACTGCCTTGATATTAGATCCGATAATTGACGGACTCCAATTTACACAAGTCCCCATGAACGGCGGCAGTGATCTAAACCTGCTATACTAGGACACAATCCGCAAAATGGGGATAGACCCAACCAAAATTCGCCATAGCAACAGTTCCTTTCAAGGGGTAATGCCAGGCCCATATTCCCATTGTACGGGCTCTCTACTACTAGAAGTTGTGTTCGGCTCACCCGACAACTTCCGCCGTGAAAAGTTAACCTTCCACCTCGCCCCATTTACAAGTAGTTATCAAGCACTACTGGGACGTGAAGCTTTCGCCCGCTTTAAAGCAATACCGCATTATGCATCCCTTACACTTAAAATGCCTGGTCCACGAGGCGTCATATCCTTAAAGGGAAATATCGAGTGTTCCTCGAGCGCGAAAGATTGTGTGACTGCCTTGACAGCTACACACTAAAACAGCTTCACTAAGCAAAGCACCTAAGTAGGTCGTTCGGACCCCGGACACGGTTAGACGAGTCCGGCGTAAACATACAAGGGGCTCCGCGCATGTACAAACAAGAGACAATAAAGCTCAATTTTATTCAATCTTTGAATTGTACTTTGTTTTTTTATAAACGTACATTTTCGCACGATCTTTTTCAACTAAGTTCCTCTCTTTTCCAGATGAACACCGTGCTACACCCGTCCAGGATACGGCACAACGGAGACACAGGTGCAGACGTGCAGTAGGGACCCGTGACAAGGATTCTTTTCAGATTAAGACCGTGCATAAACCTTTTTTACTGTCTCTTGTTGATACACATCCCCTGGTTTCTTGCTATAACCAAGGAGGAGGCTGACGTTTTGGCATGGGCCATGTCAGAATTTTGCACGTACCTGGACACCAGGGCTTTACCACGGGCCCTGTTCGGCCCGTTTTCATAGACCGAATACCTTAGGGAGTGTTCAGCATATCGAGTTAGGCCTTATATGCATCAGCTCCGAATCATGTCTTTGGTCAAATGTTGGGTTTGTTGGCTCCTGTGTTTTGCTGCCTTACGTTTCGCTCTATCGGCTAAGGCGGCACCAGGAGAACTACTGCGATTGTGCCCCGGTTCGGCCAGGCGAGCACCTCAGTAGAGAAAGCCGAAAACTGACTGTCATGATATAGCGTGAGACTGGTCAACCACTCGATGACCCGCCGGAATCTATAGGATTCCTCCGCATTGACGAAGGACCGTTTCCCGGTAAGGAACATACGCGCCCCAAATTCGGGTGAGCGCGGTGCCCCTAGGGGCTATGTCGTAGCCCCACTATCAAACTCGTATGGCTAAGTGAAAGTGATAAAGCATTATAGTCCGGTTGCCTAGTTTGCTGTGCTACCACCTCCTTTATAGGACCAAGACGTTGGATCAAGTGTGAAAATGCGCCTTTTCACAAACACCCCCGCATTATATGCGTGGGGGCTGAAGCCGAAGACTGCCATCTTTCAGGTTATATATACATATACACTAGCGGCCGCACATGAGGTATTTTAATTCTTGAAAGGCACAAGTATAAAAAGCTCTTATATTGTTTCACAATAATACATGTTATTCGAACATAATATCCTTCGAGCACTGCGTCTCTATTAAACGAGCGCCCTGCAGAACTTCCTGAAAATAGTGCTCGACAGGTACTCGGCTTCCGCCTGAATCTTGGGATGCAATATCGATGGCCTTCATCTCCGCCCAGTATGTCTTGACATGGGCAAGAGCCATCCGCGCACCCTCTATGCATGCGTACCTCCTCATTGCGTTGATATGCGGCACCGCACCAAGGAACTGCTGCACCAAGCCAAAATAACTCTTCGGCTCGAGCCTTCTCAGCCACAAAAGACTCACGACATCCTTCATGGCAAGTTCGGATAACCTATTCAGCTCCGCCCATTCGGCCAAGCGATCGGTTAATGGAAGTGGGCGCTCTGGATTATGGAACTGCGACCAAAAAACCTTTTCCATTTCGTGATCCTTTTGATCTCGGAAGTGTTCGGCCGCGTCCGCGGCACTTGCCTCCAAGTCCAGATAAGCATCCTCCGAACTCCACAGCCGGTCCAACCGAGCACATTTAGGATCCACGAATTTCCTCCGCAGCAGAAAGGGCTTTCTGGCCGCGATATCTCCGGCCTGATGCAGCTCCTCCTTCATGGCTCTCATCCCAGAGCAAGCATCCATGGCCTCGGTAGTGGCCTTCTTCAGGTCCTCTTGCACCGCTCGATCTTCTTTTTCAAGAAGCTTACAACGGTCGGCAGCATTCTTCAACTTGACGGCCATCTCAGCCACTTCCTTCTTGCTTTGGCAGTGAGCAGCCTGTTCGGCTTTTAGCTCTTCGGCCGCCTTTAAGGCAGCCGCATCACTCTTTCAGGCATGTTCCTTGGCCCGGGCGAGCTCCACCCGTAGGTTCTCCATGGCAGCTGCACCATCTGCATCAAGCATACATGTTGTAAGGCACGGGTATCAAGCTCCCCTACTAGGTGTCCACGGAGAAATTGCATACCTTGCGACTCGTCAAGTCGCTTATTGACAAGCGTGATGTCGGCATCCGCCACGTCAAGTTACCGCTTTAGTTCGGCAAATTCCTCAGTCCGGCTAGCCACCGGACCCTTCGCCACCTACATAGGAAGGGCAACACATTATACCTGGGATTATGATCCTCGGCGCGCTGTCCTTTTTGACAACACACAGAGCCTCAGGGGCTACTATGTACACAGGGCGCATGTTATATGCGGAACTGTCATAGGGTACATCATTTTGCGTACCTCAAAGCCTGTCAGTAAACTTCTGATGGCTTCGTGTAATCCGCTCTCAGCGGATGAGATCCTTTCAATCACCGCACCCATTAACGCACGGTGATCTTCTGAGATAGACGCTCACCCGAGCAGATCCTTCAGCTCCTCCGACCGTACACTAGGTGGTGCCGCACTCGTCCGACGGCCTTTTTCGAAGGCCAGACGTGGAGGGCTTTGAGGGGACATGCGACTGCCTTCCGGCCCCGCCGGACTCGGAGAAGCCCTCCGCGACGACACCTCAGGTTCGCCCGCCTCGCTAGACGGTACGGCAGGGGGAGGCGTTTCGCTTTCTATCATCTCCGGACGAAGATCCCCCAAATATGAGCTCTGCTGAGAAGGGCTGAGATCCAAACTACAAGGTAAATTTCGGTCATCTTCATCAGAAATTGGGCAGGGATATCCTTTATTTTAAAATAAACTCCCCTTTTTTTACTTACGGCTCGGTAGAGGGCTGATCCCCTTGGGGGCATAATGCGATCGAGGCATCTCTCGGCGCAGGACCCTCTGGCGAAGATTTCTTCCCCCGCTTTGAGAACATGGTCTCCGGGTCTTCAGAGGCGGTCCTATTCTTCCCTTGGAGGGAGGGATTCTCGATCCCCCCTCTCCTGACAGCCTCCTTCACGGAGGCGGTAGCTTCCTTGTTCCCCCCTTCGCCCTCTTCCGAAGGTGCAACCTCCAGCATCCGGGTTAACACGGGATCCAGCATGGTCTCAGGGAGGGGGGTCGGACACCTGATTAACTTTGCCTTCGCTATCCACTCCTGTTCAAGGAACAACTCTTTTAAAGGGCAAAGTTCATAATAAATACGGGATAGTGTGTTCGGATACAGGGCTACTTACTTGAGTATCCGGACGATTGCAGCTCAGACCTGCGTCCTCGGTCAAGTCCGGACACATCGCTTGTGATCCGAAGAGAAGCTTGTACATCTCCACGGGCGTCACGCCCATAAAATGTTGGAGAGCTCGTGGTCCCTCCGGGTTAAATTTCCACAAGCGGAGGGGGCGACGTTTGCAGGGCAGGATGCGACGAATCGGCATGACCTGTGCTACTACGACCAGAGTGATCTCCCTCTCTAGGAGGTCTCGAATGCGGCCCTGCAACATGGGCACGTCCTTGGATGGCCCCCAGTCAAGTCCTTTATTAACCCATGACGCCAGCCGCGATGGAGGACCCGAGCAAAAGGCAGGTGGCGCCACCCATTTGGTGAACCTGGGAACTGTGATATAAAACCACTCTTGTTGCCATAGGCCGAGCTCCTCTTGAAAAAAGCCCTCGGGCCACGGAGCATCAGCATTCTTGCTTATAACAGCCCTTCTGCACTCTGCCTGCTGCCCCTTGATCATCTTCGGCTCCACCTTGAAGGTCTTGAGCCACAATCCGAAGTGAGGGGTAACGCGGAGGAAGGCTTCGCATACGACAATGAACGATGAGATGTGGAGGATGGACTCCGGATCCAAGTCATGAAATTCCAACCCATAATAAAACATGAGCCCCCTCACGAAGGGGTCCATCGGGAAGCCTAGCCCCCGAAGAAAGTGAGACACGAACACTACGCTTTCGCCGGGCTTGGGAGTGGGAATAACCTGCCCTTGGGCAGGTAGTCTATGCGAAATTTCACCAGTTAGATACCTGGCATCTCTTAACTTTAGCATGTCTTCCTCCGTAACGGAGGAAGGCATCCGCCGGCCTTGCAGGTTGGAGCCGGACATCATCAAAGGTCCGAAGCGCCTGAATCTGGAGCTTTGGGTGTTGGAACTCGAGGCAAGGGGCGGATTCGATTGAGATTGAAAGAAAGGAGTGGGGCCTTGGTCTCTTTATAAAGAGGTTGAATACCAAGAGCCTTCCCCGTGACCATTCGGGACCCGCCCTCGATAGAGGGGGCGTGCCAACGGGCACGATTGGGTTACCCACGCCCGTATTGATGAGAATCCCGAAATAAGGGGACACGATCTCTGCTTTGACAAGACGTGCCAAGGAAACCGCCTCGCTAAACGCGCTGAGGTGGGACAATAAAATGATTCGAATGAAGGCTTGGCCGCAACATGATGTCGCGCTGCGGAATACATCAGCAGATTAGATTCGTCCAAATGTTATTCCCTCTATGGTGGTATGTGGAACTTATTTTGCAGAGCCGGACACTATCCTTGTGTTCAAAATCTTCTATGAAGTATTCGGAGGAGGAACCCGCCTTGCAATGCCAAAGACAATATGTGCGCCGGACTCGTCGTCATTGAAGCCTGGTTCAGGGGCTACTGAGGGAGTCCTAGATTAGGGGGTGTCCGGATAGCCGAACTATCACCTTTGGTCGGACTCCTGGACTATGAAGATACAAGATTGAAGACTTCGTCCCATGTCCGGATGGGACTTTCCTTGGCGTGGAAGGCAAGCTTGGCGATACGAATATGTAGATCTCCTACCATTGGAACCGACTCTGTGTAACCCTAACCCTCTTCGGTGCCTATATAAACCGGAGGGTTTTAGTCCGTAGGAGGAACAACAATCATACCATAGGCTAGCTTCTAGGGTTTAGCCTCTCTGATCTCGTGGTAGATCTACTCTTGTACTACCCATATCATCAATATTAATCAAGCAGGAGTAGGGTTTTACCTCCATCGAGAGGGCCCGAACCTGGGTAAAAACATCGTGTCCCTTGTCTCCTGTTACCATCCGCCTAGACGCACAGTTTGGGACCCCCTACCCGAGATCCACCGGTTTTGACACCGACAATAACACATAACTCATAATACAAATAGTCATCGAACGTTAAGCGTGCGGGCCCTACGGGTTCGAGAACTATGAAGACATGATCAAGACACATCTCCGATCAATAACCAATAGCGGAACCTAGATGCTCATATTGGTTCCTACATATTCTACGAAGATCTTTATTGGTCAAACTGCATAACAACATATGTTGTTCCCTTTGTCATCGGTATGTTACTTGCTCGAGATTCGATCATCGGTATCTTCATACCTAGTTCAGTCTCATTACCGGCAAGTCTCTTTACTCGTTCCGCAATGCATCATCCCGTAACTAACTCATTAGTCACATTGCTTGCAAGGCTTATAGTGATGAGCATTACCGAGAGGGCCCAGAGATACCTCTCTGATACACGGAGTGACAAATCCTAATCTCGATCTATGCCAACTCAACAAACACCTTCGGAGACACATGTAGAGCATCTTTATAATCACCTAGTTACGTTGCGACGTTTGATAGCACACAAGGTGTTCCTCCGGTATTAGGAAGTTGCATAACCTCATAGTCAGAGGAACATGTATAAGTCATGAAGAAAGCCATAGCAATAAAACTTAACGATCATTATGCTAAGCTAACGGGTGGGTCTTGTACATCACATCATTCTCTAATGATGTGATCCTGTTCATCAAATGACAACACATGTCTATGGTCAGGAAACATAACCATCTTTGATTAACGAGCTAGTCAAGTAGAGGCATACTAGGGACACTTTGTTTTGTCTATGTATTCACACATGTACTAAGTTTCCGGTTAATACAATTCTAGCATGAATAATAAACATTTATCATGATATAAGGAAATATAAATAACAAATTTATTATTGCCTCTAGGGCATATTTCCTTCACGTCATGCCCAACCGGGCCGCTGATACGTCTCCGTCGTATCTATAATTTTTGATTGTTCCATGCCAATATTATTCACTTTCATATACTTTTTGGCAACTTTTTATATTATTTTTTGGACTAACTTATTGATCCAGTGCCTAGTGCCAGTTCCTGTCTGTTGCATGTTTTATATTTCGCAGAATATCCATATCAAACGGAGTCCAAATGGGATAAAAATGGACGGAGCTTATTTTTGGAAAATATGGAAAATTCTGGAAGAAAAATCCATGCGAGATGGTGCCCGAGGTGGTCACGAGGTAGGGGGGCGTGCCTGACCCCCCTGGGCATGCCCCCTACCCTCATGAGCCCACCGCAAGGCGGTTGACGCTCTTCTTTTGCCGCAAGAAAGCTAATATTCGCAAAAAATCACGGCGAAGGTTTCAGGCCAATCGGAGTTACGGTTCTCCATATATACACGAAATGGTGAAACAGAGCTAGAACAGAACGCAGAAATAGAGAGATAGATCCAATCTCGGAGGGGCTCTCGCCCCTCCCAAACCATGGGAGCCAAGGACCAGAGGGGAAACCATTCTCCCATCTAGGGAGGAGGTCAAGGAAGAAGAATAAGAAGGCGACCTCTCTCCCCCTTGCTTCCGATGGCGCCGGAGCGCTGCCGGGGGCCATCATCATCACCGCGATCTTCACCAACACCACCGTCATCTTCACCAACACTCCATCACCTTCCCCCTTCTATATTCAGCGGTCCACTCTCCCGCAACCCTCTGTACCCTCTACTTGAACATGGTGCTTTATGCTTCATATTATTTTCCAATGATGTGTTGCCATCCTATGATGTCTGAGTAGATTTTCGTTGTCCCATCGGTGATTGATGAATTGCAATAGTGATTACCGGTCTAGTAACATAGTCAATTGCTTAGGGGCAATTCCACAACTCCTACCACCACTTTTCCACACTCGCTATATTAAATTTATTGCATCTTTATCTAAACAGCCCCTAGATTTTATTTATGTGTTCTTTATTATCTTGCAAACCTATCCTATCACACCTACAAAGTACTTCTAGTTTCATACTTGTTCTAGATAAAGCGAACGTCAAGCGTGCGTAGAGTCGTATCAGTGGCCGATAGGACTTGAGAGAGTATTTGTTCTACCTTTAGCTCCTCGTTGGGTTCGACACTCTTACTTATCAAAAGAGGCTACAACTATCCCGTATACTTGCGGGTCATCAAGACCTTTTTCTGGCGCCGTTGCCGGACAGTTATAGCGTGGGGTGAATATTCTCGTGTGTGCTTGTTTGCTTTATCACTAAGTAATTTTTATTTGTTGTCCTTAGTTGTTTTCTATCTTTAGTCATGGGTAGGAAACGCAAAATACCAAAAAAATTAGTTGTACCTACTGCTCCAATGGTTGAAGAACCACTCAAAATCTATCACACTACTGAAGCTTTTTACTTGGATCATCTTCGCTCCCTATGTGCTTGTGCTGAAACCCCAACTAGCTTAGTTGAGGGCAAATCTTTAGATGAGCATGCTTGTTATGTGCGACACCGTATATCTGAAAAGGGGAAACTATTATGGGATCAAATTCAACGTTTGCAATGCTATGGTTGGAATTTATGTTATCTATATGATTTTACTTGTTGTTCTGAAAACCCTAAGAAACACCTTCCCTACCAATGCTAAGGGTGTTTATAATTACTATGATGTTCAAAAAATTGAAGAATTTGTTGCTTTTAAGGGTGCTTTAGAAATTGCTTCTTTGATTGAAAAGTATGATGCTACTCTTTACAATTCTGAAAGTTTTGCCATACTTGAATATTGTTATGATAATTATGCTTTCAATGCCTATGTTAAACCATATATTGAGAAATTCTCCGCTGTCCAAGAAGAGACTAATATTTTGCAGGAATCTATATGAAACTGTGAGCTCATTGGATGAAAAAGATGATGAGAAGAACGAAGAACAAAAGGAGGAAGAGCAGATTGATCACCCGTGACCACCTTCCAATGAGAGTAACTCTTCAACTCATACATTGTTTAATTCGCCTTTGTGCTTACCGAAGGATGATTGCTATGATGACTATTATGATCCCATTAATTCTCTTGAAATATCCCTTTTTGATGATGCTTGCTATGCCTGTGGCCAAGATGCCAATATGAATTATGCTTATGGAGATGAACTTGCTATAGTTCCTTATGTTATGAATGAAATTATTGCTATTGCACCCACGCATGATAGTCCTATTATCTTTTTGAATTCTCCCGACTACACTATATCGAAGAAGCTTGCACTTATTAAGGATTATATTGATGGGTTGCCTTTTACTACTACACATGATGATTTTGATGAATATAATATGCATGTGCTTGATGCTCCTACTTGCAATTATTATGAGAGAGGAACTATATCTCCACCTCTCTATGTTTCCCACACGATAAAATTGCAAGAAATTGTTTATACTATGCATTGGCCTTTACTATGTGTGCATGAATTGTTCTTTTATGACATGCCGATGCATAGGAAGAGAGTTAGACTTCGTCATTACATGATTTATGTTACTTTGTGCTCACTGCTAAATTACAAATCATTGTTAATTAAAATTGGCTTTGATATACCTTGGGATCCGGGTGGATTCACTACTTGAGCACTATATGCCTAGCTTAATGGCTTTAAAGAAAGCACTGCCAGGGAGATAACCCGGAAGTTTTAAAGAGTCATTTATTTCTGTTGAGTGCTTTCATATAGTTTAAAAACAACAAAAATAAAGAGGGGAACCCAAAACTTTTCAAAAAGAGAAGTGAAAGTGAGAGAGACGAGCATTGTGAAAGTGGGGGACGTCCTTGAACTTTGTTCATGCCCATGGGAACTTTGTGAATCTTAATTACAGAAACTTTTCAATAAAAATAATTACCCCCTTGTACAATTCCATTGTATTATAAAAATAATGTGCCAAGGTTTGCCTTTAGGATGTTTACCATGCTTGTTGGTTTGTACGGTGCAGGATAGAACTTTGGCTGTAGTGCGCGAATTTAATGTTTTTACTGGAACGTCAAATGGTTCTGATTCTTTTTGCACTGTCTTTCTGTACAAATTGTTTATTTTTCCTAATTTTGGTAGAATTTTTCAAGTACCATAAGTATGGTGAATGTTCAGATTGCTACAGACTGTTCTGTTTAAGACAGATTCTGTTTTTGATGCATAGTTTGCTTGTTTTGATGAAGCTATCAATTTATATCAGTGGATTAAGCCATGAAAAAGTTATATTACAGTATACACAATGCAAAAACAAAATATGAATTGGTTTTCAATAGTTCTTAGAGTGGTGATTTGCTTTATTATACTAACGGATCTTACCGAGTTTTCTGTTAAAGTTTTGTGTGGATGTAGTGTCTAATCGAGGATGTTTCGATGTGAGAAGAAGGAAGAGAGGCAAGAGCTCAAGCTTGGGGATGCCCGAGGCACCCCAAGTAAATATTCAAGGAGACTCAAGCGTCTAAGCTTGGGGATGCTGGGGAGGCATCCCCTCTTTCTTCAACAAGTATCGGTATGTTTCGTATTCGTTTCGTTCATGCATTATGTGCAAGTTTTATAGCGTCTTTTGCATTTAGTTTTCACTTTTCTTTTATGCACCATGCTGGTATGAGATAGTCCTTGGATGATTTATAGAATTCTCATTGCACTTCACTTAAATCTTTTGAGTATGGCTTTATAGAATGCTTCATGTGCTTCACTTATATCATTTGAAGTTTGGATTGCCTGTTTCTCTTCACATAGAAAACCTCCATTTGTAGAATGCTCTTTTGCTTCACTTATATTTGTTAGAGCGTGGGCATATCTTTTGTAGAGAGAATTAAACTCTCTTGCTTCACTTATATCTATTTAGAGAGATGACAGGAATTGGTCATTCACATGGTTAGTCATAAAATCCTACATAAACTTGTAGATCGCTGAATATGATATGTTTGATTCCTTGCAATAGTTTTGCGATATAAAGATGGTGATATTAGAGTCATGCTAGTGGGTGGTTATGGATTGTAGAGACACTTGTGTTGAGGTTTGCAAGTCCCGTAGCATGCACGTATGGTAACTGTTGTGTGACAAATTTGAAGCATGGGGTGTTTCTTTGATTGTCTTCCTTATGAGTGGCGGTCGGGGACGAGCGATGGTATTTTCCTACCAATCTATCCCCCTAGGGGCATGCGTAGTAGTACTTTGCTTCGAGGGCTAATAAACTTTTGCAATAAGTATATGAGTTCTTTATGACTAATGTGAGTCCATGGATTATACGCACTTTTACCTTTCCATCATTGCTAGCCTCTTCGGTGCCGTGCATTGCCCTTTCTCACCTTGAGAGTTGGTGCAAACTTCGCCGGTGCATCCAAACCCCATGATACGATACACTATATCACACATAAGCCTCATTGTATCTTCCTCAAAGCAGCCACCATACCTACCTATCATGGCATTTCCATAGCCATTCCGAGATATATTGCCATGCAACTTCCATCATCATCATATTCATGACTTGAGCATTCATTGTCATATTGTTTTGCATGATCGTAAGATAGCTAGCATGATGTTTTCATGGCTTGTCCGTTTTTGATGTCATTGCTACGCTAGATCATTGCACATCCCGGTACACCGCCGGAAGCATTCATATAGAGTCATATCTTTATTCTAGTATCGAGTTGTAATGTTGAGTTGTAAGTAAATAAAAGTGTGATGATCATCATTATAGAGCATTGCCCCATGAAAAAAAGAAAAAAAAAGGGAAAGGCCAATGAAGCCTAAATAAAAAGGGGGTCCAAAGAAGCCCACCCAAAAAGAAAAAAAAGAAAAAGAAAAGGGGCAATGTTACTATCCTCTTTCCACACTTGTGCTACAAAGTAGCACCATGTTCTTCATATAGATTGTCTCCTATGTTGTCACTTTCATATACTAATGGGAATTTTCATTATAGAACTTGGCTTGTATATTCCAACGATGGGCTTCCTCAAATGCCCTAGGTCTTCATGAGTAAGCAAGTTGGATGCACATCCACTTAGTTTATTTTGTTAAGCTTTCATACACTTATAGCTCTTAGTGCATCTGTTGCATGGAAATCCCTACTCCATGCATTGACATCAATTGATGGGCACCTCCATAGCCCGTTGATTAGCCGCGTCGATGTGAGACTTTCTCCTTTTTTGTCTTCTCCACATAACCTCCATCATTATATTCTATTCCACCTATAGTGCTATATCCGTGGCTTGCGCTCATGTATTGCGTGAGAGTTGAAAAAGCTGAAGCGCATTAAAAAGTATGAACCAATTGCTCGGCTTGTCATCGGGGTTGTGCATGATGGGAGCATTTTGTGTGACGAAAATGAAGCATGGCCAAACTGCATGATTTTTTAGGGATAAGCTTGCTTTGGCCTTGTTGTTTTGAAAAGACATGATTGCTTTATTGGTACGCTCGAAGTATTATTATTTTTATGTCAAATGATAGACTATTGCTTTGAATCACTCGTGTCTTAATATTCATGACATGATTAGACATGTGATCAAGATTATGCTAGGTAGCATTCCACATCAAAAATTATTCTTTTTTTTATCATTTATCTACTCGAGGACGAGCAGGGACTAAGCTTGGGGATGCTGATACGACTCTGTCGTATCTATAATTTTTGATTCTTCCATGCCAATATTATTCACTTTCATATACTTTTTGGCAACTTATTATATTATTTTTGGGACTAACTTATTGATCTAGTGCCCAATGCCAGTTCTTGTCTGTTGCATGTTTTATGTTTCGCAGAATATCCATATCAAACGGAGTCCAAACGGGATAAAAACGGACGAGCTTATTGTTGGAAAATATGGAAAATCCGGAAGAAAAATCCACGCGAGACGGTGCCCGAGGTGGTCACGAGGTAGGGGGTGCGCCTGACCCCCCCTGGGCATGCCCCCTACCCTCGTGAGCCCACCGCAAGTCGGTTGACGCTCTTCTTTTGCCGCAAAAAATCACGGCGAAGGTTTCAGGCCAATCAGAGTTACGGATCTCCATATATACACGAAACGGTGAAACAGAGCCAGAACAGAACGCAGAAACAGAGAGATAGATCCAATCTCGGAGGGGCTCTCGCCCCTTCCAAACCATGAGAGCCAAGGACCAGAGGGGAAACCCTTCTCCAATCTAGGGAGGAGGTCAAGGAAGAAGAGGAAGAAGGCGGCCTCTCTCCCCCTTGCTTCCGGTGGCACCGGAGCGCTGCCGGGGGCCATCATCATCACCGCGATCTTCACCAACACCACCGTCATCTTCAACAACACTCCATCACCTTCCCCCTTCTATATTCAGCAGTCCACTCTCCCGCAACCCATTGTACCCTCTACTTGAACATGGTGCTTTATGCTTCATATTATTTTCCGATGATGTGTTGCCATCCTATGATGTCTGAGTAGATTTTTGTTGTCCCATCAGTGATTGATGAATTGCAATAGTGATTACCAGTCTAGTAACATAGTCAATTTCTTAGGGGCAAATCCACAACTCCTACCACCACTTTTCCACACTCGCTATATTTACTTTATTGCATCTTTATCTAAATAGCCCATAGATTTTATTTACATGTTCTTTATTATCTTGCAAACCTATCCTATCACACCTACAAAGTACTTCTAGTTTCATACTTGTTCTAGGTAAAGCGAATGTCAAGCGTGCGTAGAGTCGCATCAGTGGCCGATAGGACTTGAGAGAGTATTTGTTCTACCTTTAGCTCCTCGTTGGGTTCGACACTCTTACTTATCGAAAGAGGCTACAACTATCCCGTATACTTGCGGGTCATCAGCCGCGAACAGTCTCTTCATCTGCTCGACGACGAGGATGATCTCCATGAAGGACCAGGCGGCGCGCCGGTCGATCTCGGTAGCCGAATCCTCCTGGGCAATCCTTTGGACGCGCACGGCCTCCTCCGCTGTCTCCAGCACCTTCCGGAACACCCCTGCAAAGATGGAGAGAGAAGTCAGTTAGCAAAGCAAAGGGTCAACCGGCTTCCGAGCGAGTGGGTCAGTCGAAAAAACACTCACGAGTGAAGAGCTCGTCGAGGTTATGTGCCTGGCACAGCATCCTGTTCCCTTGCATGACCCACGCGCGGCCGCAGGTCTGGAGCTCCCTCTCAAGTCGGACGCTCTTCTCGACGGTCGCTTTTAGCTCGGCTTCCTTTGTAGTGGCCGCCTTCCCGTTCTCGTCCGCCAGTCGGCCAGCTCCGCTTGGTGAGCCTCCGCCGCCTTGACGGCCTCCGCCTCCAGCCGTTTCACCTCGGCCCAAAACTGGTCATTGTCAGCGGCAGCTCGGTCGCGCTGCTGGCTGGCTTCGGCCAGCCGGGTTCAGAGGTCTAGCACCACGGTCGTGGCAGCTGTAGAGCAAGACCTCAAGTCAAACGCAAGAAGAAAAAAGACAATGACGCCTTAAGATTCGACCCGGCTGCTCTGCAGCCGGCCCGAATCTTAGGTGCTACACCCAGTGGGTGCGCTGACGTGCCCCCACCAGAAGCATGCAAGTCATACCTTGGGCTTGGCAAAGCTCTTCCTCCTTGGCAGCAAGTCGCGCCGTGGCCGTGCGATATCGCCCTAGGAGCTGGTTGTACGCGCCCGCCCGTAGGTAGTACAACTCCCGCAAGAAGATGAAGTTAGGAAGAAGGCAAAAGGGCACATGTGAAGACCCGACACGGCTGCTACGCAGCCGGCCTGGACCTCAGGGGCTACATCCAATGGGTGCATTGGCGCGCCCCTACTGTTCAGCCGCAAAGATAAGAAGAGCAAAAAGAACATATGGAAAAATCGCACTTCAAGTCCTACGTCCGCTCCTCCTCATCCCGGACGAAGGCCCGCAGACGGCTCTCGCGTCCTTAGATCTGCTGGTGCAGGGTTTCCGCCACTGTGTCCTCCCGGGTTCGCGGTCCGACGAAAACCTCGCCAGCTTCCGCCCAGGGTTACTGCGAGCGACGTCGGGCCCGCTCTCCAGTGCCCGCTCTGAGTTTCCGGTGGCCTGTAGCTGCACGACCACTAGGGCATTGTTGCCACCTGTCGGCATCTTCGCGCCCGGCGTCGACCCCAGCACGCCTGTCGGTGTTGCCTGCTCTATGCCTGACGGAGTGCGTACTCCCTGCGAGCTCCTCCCCCAGCCTCTTTCCCTCTCGTCGAGTCGTTCCGGGGAGGCGTATCCACAACAATCTCCTTGACGTTCTCTGAGTCACCATCGGCCAGCTCTGCCTGCCCCTCCTATCACGCCCCTCGTCCGTCTACGGATCAACGATCATAGTGGCTGGTGTCAAACCCGCTTCCCACTCTGGTCAAGCAAGGTCCGCGGTGGTCCTCCCCCGTGCCTCGGCGGCCCTCGCCCACGCCCGGGCCGAGGCCTCCCACGCTGCCTCCTCGGCCGCCGCCAACTCCTTCTCGGCCGCCGCCCGATCTCGCCAGGCGACGCACTCCGTGTCGGCAGGGTCCAGGCTGAGGTCCTCCGCGGGCTGGCCCTCCTCACGCTCAATGAAGCTGATCTGGGTCTTCCTCCAGATGGCCTCCTTCTTAGATGTGGCCACCATCATTGCCCGCGCTAGGTCGAGGGTCAACCTGCGCACCAGGAAGACAACATAAGTAGAACGCAACCAAACAGCAAGCGAAAGCATGCAAGTTACACTTACCCGATGGCCGTTGGGATGGCCCGTCTTGTCGCCACAACCGGGGCGATCCGATGCGCTTTCTTGGCTGCGCCCTGGTCGCGTGCCAGCTGCGCCTCCGCCGTGCGCTTTGAAGCCGGCCGCGGTGCCACCGATTCCTTCCCATGCGGCTGGCGCACGACATCCGGCTCACGAGATGACGTAGCCCCGGTTGTTTTCTTCGGCCGCCTAGGGGGGTCGACACTGCCGTCTCCTCCCGGCGGCAGTGCTGCACCGCCAACGCCCGTCAGGTCTTCCTTGTCGTCATCCGGCCAGTCGCGCGGGAGATCTAGGTGTGGAGACTTACCCGTGTCGTGTGCTGCCCCGGCGTCGGCGCCACCCGGCTGCGTTTTGGCCGCCTCCACGTTCTCGGCGACCAACTCGCCCCCGTCCGAGTCGGGTGGATCGTTCGCCATAACCTGCGCCATCGGCCCATCACAGATCTGTTGGCCTGCGGGCAGTCGAGGCTCTCCCGTCGCATAAGGACGGGGGAATAGTTTAGACATAGCAAAGAATGAAGACCAAGGACTCATTGATACGTCTCTGTCGTATCTATAATTTTTTATTGTTCCATGCCAATATTATTCAACTTTCATATACTTTTGGCAACTTTATATACTATTTTTGGGACTAACATATTGATCCAGTGCCCAGTGTCAGTTCCTGTTTGTTGCATGTTTTATGTTTCGTAGAAACCCAATATCAAACGGAGTCCAAACGGGATAAAAACGGACGGAGATTATTTTTGGAATATTTATGATTTTTGGGAATAAAAATCAGCGCGAGATGGTGCCCGAGGGGGCCACGAGGCAGGGGGCGCGCCCCTAACCCTTGTGGGCACCCCGTAAGGCGGTTGGTGCTCTTCTTTTGCCGCAAGAAAGCTAATTTTTAGGGAAAAATCTGGGCGAAGGTTTCAATCCGATCGGAGTTACGGATCTTCGGATATATAAGAAACGGTGAAAGGGCAGAATCCGGGAACGCAGAAATGGAGAGAGACAGAGAGACAGATCCAATCTCGGAGGGGCTCTCACCCCTACCATGCCATGGAGACCAAGGACCAGAGGGGAAACCCTTCTCCCATCTAGGGATAAGGTCAAGGAAGAAGAAGAAGAAGGGGGCTCTCTCCCCCTTGCTTCCGGTGGCGTCGGAACACCGCCGAGGGCCATCATCATCACCGCAATCTACACCAACACCTCCGCCATCTTCACCAACATCTCCATTACCTTCCCCCATCTATATTCAGCGGTCCACTCTCCCACAACCCGCTGTACCCTCTACTTGAACATGGTGCTTTATGCTTCATATTATTATCCAATGATGTGTTGCCATCCTATGATGTCTGAGTAGATTTTTCTTGTTCTATCGGTGATTGATGAATTGCTATGATTGGTTTAATTTACTTGTGGTTATGTTGCCGTCCTATTGTGCCCTCTGTGTCACGCAAGCGTGAGGGATTCCCAATGTAGGGTGTTGCAATATGTTCATGATTCCCTTATAGTGGGTTGCTTGAGTGACAAAAGCATAAACCCGAGTAAGGGGGTTTTGGCGTATGGGATAAAGAGGACTTGATGCTTTAATGCTATGGTTGGGTTTTACCTTAATGATCTTTAGTAGTTGTGGATGCTTGCTAGAGTTCCAATCATTAGTGCATATGATCCAAGAAGAGAAAGTATGTTAGTTTATGCCTCTCCCACATAAAACTTGCTATTGGTCTAGTAAATTAGTCAATTGCTTAGGGACAATTTCACAACTCCTACCACCACTTTTCCACACTAGCTATATTTACTTTATTGCTTCTTTATCTAAACAGCCCCTAGTTTATATTTACGAGCTCTTTATATTCTTGCAAACCTATCCAACAACACCTACAAAGTACTTCTAGTTTCATACTTGTTCTAGGTAAAGCGAACATTAAGAGTGCATAGAGTTGTATCGGTGGTCGATAGAACTTGAGGGAATATTTGTTCTACCTTTAGCTCCTCGTTGGGTTTGACACTCTTACTTATCGAAAGAGGCTACAATTGATCCCCTACACTTGTGGGTTATCAAGACCTTTTTCTGGCGCCGTTGCCGGGGAGTCATAGCGTGGGGTGAATATTCTCGTGTGTGCTTGTTTGCTTTATCACTAAGTAATTTTTATTTGCTGTTCTTAGTTGTTTTCTATCTTTAGTTATGGGTAGGAAGCACAAAATACCAAAAAAATTAGTTGTACCTACTACACCAATGGTTTAAGAACCACTCAAAATCTATCACACTCCTGAAGCTTTTTACTTGGATCATCTTCGATCCCTTTGTGCTCGTGCTGAAACCCCAACTAGCTTAGTTGAGGGCAAATATTTAGATGAGCATGCTTGTTATGTGCGACACTATATATCTGAAAAAAGGAAACTTTTACTGGATCAAATTCATTGTTTGCAATGCTATGCTTGGAATTTATGTGAAATATATGATATTACTTGTTGTTCTGAAAACCCTAAGAAACACCTTCCCTACCAATGTGAGTTTAGTGATAATGGAATCGTATCTTTGTATGCTAAGGGTGTTTATAATTACTATGATGTTCAACAAATTGAAGAATTTGTTGCTTTTAAGGTCGCTTATGAAATTGCTTCTTTGATTGAAATGTATGATGCTACTCTTTACAAATCTGAAATTTTTGCCATACTTAAATATTGCTATGATAATTATGCTTCTAATGTCTATGTTAAACCATATATTGAGGACTCCTCCGCTGTCCAAGAAGAGATTAATATTTTGCAGGAGTGTATGGAAGAAGGAATTGATGAAACTGTGAGCTCATTAGATGAAAAAGATGAGGAGGAGAGTGAGGAACAAAAGGAGGAAGAGCGGATTAGCTACCCGTGCCCACCTTCTAATGAGAGTAACTCTTCAACTCATACATTGTCTAATTTCCCTTCATGCTTACCGAAGGATGATTGCTATGATGATTGTTATGATCCCATTGATTCTCTTGAAATATCCCTTTTTGATGATGCTTGCTATGCTTGTGGCCAAGATGCCAATACGAATTATGCTTATGGAGATGAACTTGCTATAGTTCTTTATGTTAAACATGAAATTGTTGCTATTGCACCCACACATGATAGTCATATTTGTTGGATATCGGTTTCCGGCAAAACCCTTAAGGTTCGAACACTGGGGTGCGCACGAAGATTTCCCCTGCCGGAACACGCCCTCAGCCTCTCCGCGATCTCTAATCTTGCACGATGAACTCACAACACAAGGGACACAAGGTTTATACAGGTTCGGGCCACCGTTGTGATGTAATACCCTACTCCTTTGTGGTGGTGGTGGATTGCCTCTTGGGATGATGATGAACAGTACAAGGGAAGAACAGCCTCGCGAGGAGAGGTGTTCTTGTGCTTGGTGGTGTGTAGATGAACTGAGTTCATCCTCCCTTCCATGGTGGTGGCTAGCCCTATTTATAGATGCCCTGGTCCTCTCCCCAAATATTGAGCGGGAAGGGATCCAAAAACGACCATTTTGAAAGGGGACAACTAGTACAAGCTATCCTGACTAAAGGTGGTCTTCACTTGTCAAAGGCGCTGGTGGTGATGCCGTCTTGGGCTCCACGATGACCCCCGTCCTGCCGTCCTGCTGGCCTTGATCTTGTTGCACCGATATGGAAACCTTTGCTTGATGCCTCGGTACTCCGCGCCTGCGCTTGACCCCTTAGCACCAAAGGGGAAACAAGGACACTACGCGCTGGCGCCCGCCTGGCCTTGGTCTTCATGGCTTCGTCACGGGAACCTCGCAAGGTACCCCATGCCTTGATCTCTCCGTCTCCTCGCGAGCCTGCCTGGTGAGGCTGCCCCTGAGGGGGCCTTGTGTCGTCCGCCCCGCGAGGCTTGGCCCCTCGCGAGGGTCTTGAGTGTTGGCTAATGAAGATGGGCCGCCCTGGGCCACTGGTGGAGCCACGCCGCAGGCCGCAGGCAGGCAAGTCTGGGGACCCCCGTTCCCAAAACGCCGACAGTAGCCCCCGGGCCCAAGGCGCACTCGGACTTGGCTTAGTGGCGAAGCCAAAGGGCAAGTGCGGAGCGCCGTGGGCCCCAACAGCCTGCGGCCTTGGTTGACGTGTGGTGACTGATTGGACATGGGCGTCTCCACTTCCCCATGCTGCCCCAATAGCCGCCTGGCTAGGCGGCCACGGCGCCCTACACAGTTATTTCCTCCTCACAGGTAGCGTGCTTCCTATTCCCCCTTCTCCCTCGAGCTCCTGCTTATGCTCCCAATCTGACTTGAGCTCTGCACCCTCCATCGCCATGGCGCCGACCAGCATGGAGAAGGGAAAGAAGCCTCTTTCCTCAGCCAATCCGCCCCCGAAAATCGAGCCCGTCGTCGGCCGGTCGCTGGTGCTCAACCTGGAGGCCATCGGCAAGGTCTGCCCCGTGCTCACTTCCAGCTTCACGAGTGGGGAAAGACGATGGATTGGCCTGCGTCTCGTGCCTCCATCGATAGGACAGTCACTGAGGTTCGGTTCTTCGTCGACGTCCTGTGGGCTGGCCTGGTTCCCCCTTTCTCTGGCTTCTTCAACGCAGTGTTTTCCCATTACCAGATCCACATGCTACATCTTGATCCCCAATCCGTTGCCCTTCTTGCCATCTTCTCCTTTGTTTGCGAGGCCATGGTTGGAGTTGCTCCCTCCATTGCCCTCCTGCGCCATTTCTTCTTGCTGCATCTAACCGACCCCTCGCAGTGCTCGAGGGGCCTGAGCTTACAGGCAGTGGCAGAGACGGCTGCCTCGGGGATTGATATTGATCTCCCGCCATCCAGGAGTGGGTTCCGGATGCGTTGGGTGTATGTGGATGTTGGAGTGCTCAGCCCCCTGCTCTCGCCTCCGTCGTCGCCCGCCATCCCCAACTACGGCTGGGGCCACGAGAGGCTCGCGAGCTCTCGCCTTTCCTTCGTCTGACTCCGGTTGAAGAGGCTGAGGGACCTTGGTGTGACTGTGCCTCAGGTGGTGAAGGAGTTCCTCCGATGTCAGATTGCCCCTCTCCAGCACCATTCCCGGCGGATGTGGGCCCTAACCGGTGACCAGGATCGCATGAGGCTTCAAGAGTTGGAGCTTTCGCCCGAAGTGCAGAGGACTGTGCTTGAAGTCTTGACTGGCAACCCCTCGCCAAGCGATATGCCGCAAGAGGGTAGCCTCTTGTATCTCTGCTCGAACAAGGTTGAGTTTGCGGGACAGATGCCTTCCTTCAACAAATGGGGTTGCGTCCGGTTGGCCTTGTGGGGCCTCGCGAGACTCCTGTCATCGTGGCTCCCTTCCTTACCGCCCGCACCGAGCTTGCCCCAGGAGTGGGTGCAGGGAGGCAAGCGTCGCTTGAGGCCGGAGGTGCGGGTGTCGAGGTGCCGACGTCGCTTGGGGTTCCCGAGGCGTCATCCTCCGGGACTCGTGAGGCTCGCCCTGAGGCGGTTATTGAGGGGGAGAGGCAGCTTGCGGCTCCTGAGGCTGGAGCTCCTGAGGCCTTGGCTAGCCAGCACAAGGCGGAGCCTGACTGCTCTTCCCAGCTTAGCGCTCTTGAGGTCGACCGCCTGGGTGCTTCTCCAGCCGCGCCCCGCGCTGGCCCCCACATCCAGCGCCTAGGCCGGTTTCGCATGGACTTCACCACGCTCCGCAAGAGGAAGGAGTCATCAGACACAGTGGTGGCACCATCCCGCCGTTGAAGCATAGAAAGTACATCGCCATAGACGAGTAAGTACCTTATCCTTGTAATTCCTCAATTGCTTCTTCCCTTCCTGACTGTGGCTCTCCAGGATCCCTCCCGTCAAGTCTGCGGAGTCTCCTGAGAAGCAGCCTCCTCCGGCCTCGCCTTCATCGCTAGTGTGACGCCCCCGATTCAATCGTACACTAATCATGCACGCAAATGTGTACGATCAAGATCAGGGACTCACGGGAAGATATCACAACACGACTCTACAAATAAAATAAGTCATACAAGCATCATAATACAAGCCAGGGGCCTCGAGGGCTCGAATACAAGTGCTCGATCATAGACGAGTCAGCGGAAGCGACAATATCTGAGTACAGACATAAGTTAAACAAGTTGCCTTAAGATGGCTAGCACAACTGGGATACAGATCGAAAGAGGCGCAGGCCTCCTGCCTGGGATCCTCCTAAACTACTCCAGGTCGTCGTCAGCGGGCAGCACGTAGTAGTAGGCACCTCCGGTGTAGTAGGGGTCGTCGTCGACGGTGGCGTCTGGCTCCTGGACTCCAGCATCTGGTTGCGACAACCAGAAAGAAGGAAAGGGGGGAAAAAGAGAGGGGAGAAAGCAACCGTGAGTACTCATCCAAAGTACTCGCAAGCAAGGAACTACACTACATATGCATGGGTATATGTGTAAGGAGGCCATATCAGTGGACTGAACTGCAGAATGCCAGAATAAAAGGGGGATAGCTAATCCTGTCGAAGACTACGCTTCTGGCAGCCTCCGTCTTGCAGCATATAGAAGAGAGTAGATTGTAGTCCTCCAAGTAGCATCTCCAAGTAGCATCTCCAAGCAGCATCTCCAAGTAGCATCGCATAGCATAACCCTACCCGGCGATCCTCTCCTCGTCGCCCTACGGAAAAGCGATCACCGGGTTGTCTATGGAACTTGGAAGGGTGTGTTTTATTAAGTATCCGGTTCTAGTTGTCATAAGGTCAAGGTACAACTCCAAGTCGTCCTGTTACCGAAGATCACGGCTATTCGAATAGATTAACTTCCCTGCAGGGGTGCACCACATAGCCCAACACGCTCGATCCCATTTGGCCAGACACACTTTCCTGGGTCATGCCCGGCCTCGGAAGATCAATATGTTGCAGCCCCACCTAGGCACAACAGAGAGGCCAGCACGCCGGTCTAAACCTAAGCGCGCAGGGGTCTGGGCCCATCGCCCTGAGCACACCTGCACGTTGCGAGGGCGGCCGGAAGCATACCTAGCCTAGTAGGCGTTCCAGTCCAATCCGGCGCGCGCCGCTCCGTCGCTGACATCTGAAGTGCTTCGGCTGATACCACGACGCCGGGATACCCATAACTACTCCCGCGTAGATGGTTAGTGCGTATAGGCTCGTAGCCGACTCAGATCAAATACCAAGATCTCGTTAAGCGTGTTAAGTATCCGCGAACGCCGAACAGGGCCAGGCCCACCTGTCTCCTAGGTGGTCTCAACCTGCCCTGCCGCTCCGCCACAAAGTAACAATCGAGGGCCGTCGGGAACTCAGGCCCACCTCTACCGGGATGGAGCCACCTGTCCTTTCAGCCCCCTCGTCAGAATCACTTGCAGGTACTCAATGAGCTGACCCGACTTTAGTCACCATCTGTATAGTATGTATGTATGTATAGTATATACCCGTGATCACCTCCCAAGTGATCACGGCCCGATAGTATAGCAAGGCAGACTGACAAGAATGTAGGGCCAATGATGATAAACTAGCATCCTATACTAAGCATTTAGGATTGCAGGTAAGGTATCAACAGATGTAGCGACAATGTCAGGCTATGCATCAGAATAGGATTAACGAAAGCAGTAACATGCTACACTACTCTAATGCAAGCAGTATAGAGAAGAGTAGGCGATATCTGGTGATCAAGGGGGGGGGCTTGCCTGGTTGCTCTGGCAAGAGAGAGGGGTCGTCAACACCGTAGTCGAACTGGCCAGCAGCAGCGTCGGTCTCGTAGTCTACCGGAGAGAAGAGGGGGAAGAAACAATGAATACAAGTAAACAGATGCATATCGATGCATGACATGTCAAGAAGCGATGCTAGGCGTGCCCTAACGTGGTATGAGGGGGTACTGGTTAGGGGGGAAAAACATCCGGGGAAGTTTTCCCGGTTCCGGACGTCTGTCAGACAGATGAACCGGAGAGGAAAGTTTGCAGGTTCGATAGGTTAGAGGCGTGTGGTGGACGAACGGACTGCGTATCCGGATTTGTCTCGTCGTTCTGAGCAACTTTCATGTACAAAGTTTTTTCATCGGAGCTACGGTTTATTTTCTATTAATTTTAAAAGATTTAAATCATTTTCAGGATTTATTTAATTATTTATCTCAACATTATCCAGAATAGTGCATGCTGACGTCATCATGACGTCAGCATGATGTCAGCAGTCAACAGGGAGTTGACTGGGTCAATCTGACATGTGGGTCCCGCATGTCATTGACTGTTTCAGTTAATTAAGTTAATTAGTTAATTAGGTTAATTAATCTTATTTAGTTAATTTAATCAGAATTAATTAAGTTAATTAATTAGTTAATTAATTCATTAATTCATTAATTTTATTATTAATTATTTACTTATTATATATTTTTTTAATTCTCTTTTTTTAATTTTCGTTCTGGGCGTGGGCCCCGTTTGTCATAGGCCCATAGGGGCCTTAGTGGTTATGGGCGTGTGGGCGCGCGGGCTCACGGGCACGGCCACGAGCGCCCACCGGGGCAAGCCCAAGCGATGGCCTCGGGCGCGGCCAGTGGCGCTGCCGCCGGCGACAAGGAGGCAGCCAGGGGCGGCGAGGTACCGGGACGCCACGCACGTGGTCTCGGCGAGGTGCGGGCCCGGCGGTCGTCAGCAGGGAAGGCAGGAGTAGTGCACGGGGGCTGCAGGCGGAGCGGGACGGCGGCGTGGGCGGCAACAGCCGCAGGTGGCACGAGCGACAACGGGCGCGACGGGGCGCGCGGGTGCGCGCGTGCTCACCGCGAGCACGAGCACCGGGCGGCACGTGCACGACTACGGGACGGTGCGAGGAGCAAGAGGAAGAGAGGCCGGGGGCCTCACCGCGGATCCGTAGGGTCAAGGCAGCGGGGCTCGGGGAGGTTGACGGGGACGACGCGTGTAGACGGGGAAGTCCGGCGGCGTCCGGGACGGCTTCGGGCGACGGAGTCGGGGTCGAGGCGGCGATGGCGGGGCGGCGCTGGGGGCGTCAGGGGCGCGGCCCAGATCCAGTCGGGGAGGTGGAGGAGACGAGGAAGAAGCGGTCCGGTGGGGCGGCCGAGGACGGGGAGGTCGAGGTGGAGGGCAGCGGTGGCGGCTCCGGTGACGTGGTCCAGGGCGGTGGCATCGGGGTCGATCCCCCGATCCAATCGGGGAGGTAGAGGAGGGGAGCGTGGGGATCGTGGGGGGGAGTGGGAGGTGTTGCGGTTGGTGGGTTAGGGCTACGGGGGATAAGGGGAAGCGAGGGTGGGCCGGCCTGTAGGTTGGGCCGGGTGGGCCGGTCGGGCGGCCTGGTGGGTTGGCCCAGTTGGGGCCATGGCCCCAGGGGGGTTTGTTTTCTTTTTTTTTCTTTTGTATTTTCTTTTCTGTTTTATTTCTAGTTTCTTTTAATATTTAGTTTTTACAAAAATCACCACTGGTACCTAAAGTAGTATTTATAAACAAACTGCTGTCACATCAATTCTTAACCCATAATAAAATATTTTTAATATTTTATAAAATCCAATAGGTATTTGTTTAATTGTTTTCACTATTGTTTTAATTAGTTTAGAGCCCTTAAACATTTTATCAAGGTTTGGTTTCTCCATCGTATTTACACCTGATTTATCTGACCCACCTTGAACATTTTGGTTTCATTGTTTGAAAACTTTTATTATTTGCCTTTATTTGAAATTTGAATTTTGAACTGGGTTTCGAACTACGCGGGTTTATCAACAGTAACCGAGGTGACATGGCATCATTAGCGGAGTTTCACTGTAGCTTAATTATTCGGGCGTCACAATTCTCCTCCACTACAAGAAATCTCGTCCCGAGATTTAAGCGGTGGAGTAAGGGGCGAAGGTGTTGGTAGCGAAAAACCTAACGAGTCTTCTCGGTCTTGGCTTCCCTTTCGAAGAGGTTGATCCCTTTCGTTGATGTCTTCATTTCACTGCTTCAAGTCACCATGATCAATTTGTCATCCTTTCTTCGGGATCTCCATCGTACTTACGGATAGGAAAGGGGCAGCTCTACAACGATAGGATGTTACAAGGGAAAATCTTCTGGGGGTTTCCCAAGTATGAACATATGAGTATCTCTCGAGTTGAACAAATGAAACTCATCGAGAGCAAAGTAAGACGGTGCAATAAGAGGTTCCAAGTGGATAGATAGTTGCTCGAAGTCTGAACCAGAGTGAGAAAGGGTTTCAGAGCAGCGAGAATAAGTATTGCGTCTGATACCAGATTAGAGCATTAGGAAGGTGGCCCGTGAATTAAATACGAAGCCAAGCGCGAGGAATAACTTCGACAACAGGGTGTATAGGAGAGTCAGGTTTCGATCCTGAGGAACTGTGGGTTATGGGCCCACCAGGTGGGTTAAAAGTTGGAAGGGTGGAGACGTCTTGCGTGATCATGCAAGCAAGGCAAGGCAGAGGCTAGCCTGTCGATTATGTCGGCAACAATGACGGTACCAAGGGCGAGGGACGAAGAGAACCATTTTCCTGCTCGTCGAACGAGGCGGACCAATAGGCAAGGTTCTCGTCCATCGGTGGTTACCGGAATGTCATCAACAATAATAATAGGGTCTTACTTACAGAGTGGTACAACGAGGTGCTTACCTAAGCAGGGGATTATCACTGCTTAGATTGAGGTGAAGAAGGGTCAAACAGACCCATGGAAAGGAAAATGTGATCATTAGGTTAAACAGAACAATGGAAAGGAAAAATGTGTTTAAACACATATTTCGGGGGTATATCCTTCCCAAGGATAAGCAGAGCATGATATCCATGATAGGATATAATGTAGAAAACCCTTTAGGTAAGGGGAGAGAAATTTCATGACATTACCCATACAACGGTGTTCGGATAATTGAGCAAGAAACATTTAGCATTGGGCTTCGGATGTTCTTGTTGAAAATCAGAGTATCGCAGACATGCTTCGAGATAGCATTGACATGGTCTTCATGTGAAGATCAGACTTTGGAAACACGAAGGATCCATCTGGAATAACTTGTAGAATCGGTATTACAATTCCCTCATGGATGAATGGATAACCCTGCTGAAAAGGAATCTATAATGATAGGTCCTCCAGCCGGGGGGGGGGGTGCTAGGTATGACATCATGCTACCGGGTCATCAAAGGACAAACATCATAACTCTTGGAAAGTTGTCCCATCCATCATATCCGACCGAGATTCATATCCAATTGGTGTCATGATACCTCAGACTCAGGATGTCCGAGAAGAAAAGCTGCGGCACATTTCGACGAAATGACATTGTAAGATTCTCGGGAAATGAACTATGGGAGCGGGTTCCTGAAACAATAGTTCATCATTGAACCAAGGAGAGGACAAGGAGGTGTCTGGTGAACTCAACGGCAATTCACCGATATTCCCAAAAGATGGATTTCCACCATTAGGTGAACAAGGAGATATCATTTGTCAGATCAAATGATATAAGGAAGTATGCTCGAGGAAAACATACACAAATAAACATTGGTTGAAATGTGCGCCCGAAATATGGGTTGGGTTGCACGACCAATGTCAGAATGGTGATTCAATTAACGAAGGACTTAGAATGAACTATCGCCCATTCACTTCAAAGCAATAGGGTTGCTAGGAGTTTAGAATTCACACGTCATAGCTCCAATGTCGGTATTCCGGTTGAAAACAATACGAGGACCAAGGAATGAACGAAGATGGCAAGAAGTATTATGATATCAAGAATTATTAAGAGGTGGTGAAATCCTCACCACATTCTTGACAAAAAGAGATGGTAATACTTCCGAGGTAAGGAAGATCAATTGCTGGACAGCAAGGAACTCAAGGTATAACACCAAACATGAACAAGCTTGTGTTGGTGGGAAGGCAATAAAGTGGTCGATGATAATACAATCCATCGAGGCAAGGATGGTATTTCTCATCATGAATCCAATTGATATCCTGGATGAGCTCAGAATGTTGACGATCTCGAAACCTTTGTCGCGAGAGTTCATGAAGATGTAATCGATCGGCGACGACATCAAGTCGAAGTAATGATGAAGTGAAAGGTTATAGGAACCAAGGGTACGACACAAACTCGAACTCAAGCTTGTTGGTTAAGGTGAAAGGATATGACGAGGAAAATCAACGTAAGGTTAGTTCATCGTCGAAAATTGGTGCTCCGAGAATAAGGACCAGGTAGCACCGTTAGAATCGTCACGACAATGATATAGCCAAACAGGCTAGGAATGGCGTGATCGGGTACAAACTCGTACTTATAGAAGCTTACTGAAGAGTTGTTGAACCGTAGTGCGGTCTCGGTTCATTTATCGGTGTCTTTGAGTGTTTAATAACTCAGAGCCCGTGAAAAATTGGAATCAGCGGGAAGGTAGTACTTGATGAAGAGCTCATAAGAAGTTATGCAGTTCCATGATAATCTCGAGATACCAGGGGTAATACTCGATGACATATCAAAGTAGAGGTTGGACGGGGGTTATTGCTCTACAGAAGACAAGTGCTAAAACTTGCACGAGAAATGGTATTTAAAAGAGAACATGGTCGGAACCACGATTGCAAAAGGCCAGATCCTAGATATAAGATGAACTTATATCGAAGGAATAATTCATTTAAGAGAAGCTTTAATGATAAGATATACATCGTGTCCATGGGCATGAACACAAAGTTCAAGGTCGACTCCCACTTCTTCAATGTATAACCTTCCATTCACTTCTCGCTTTGATAAAGGCATTAGTGTTGAAAGTTTTACCTGGTGAAATACCAGATGAGTATGACTAGTGAAAACTTCCGAGTTCACACATATAAAGGAAGGCATAGGTTCAACCCGTCAGGGTATCATGGAAACATATACCACAAGCTTCAGTAGTAAATGCCACCAGCTCGAAAGCAGAGCATGGTTGGCCAAGCAGAGGATACAACTTAACAAAGGTATTATGTATCAGGGGAAGAACTCACAAAGTGATCAAGTGTGAAGGTCATTGTCGGATAACAATCCAACAAAGGACCTGATGGTCCACAAAGGATCCGATATGAGTATCGATACTCAACCAGAAGAGGAAGGAATGCAGATGCAACAGGTTATGGAAGCATCTGAATAATTCACAGCTTAAATGCAAAGGAATTATGATTTCCAAAACGAAGGATCAGAAGCAATGCTCTGATTAGGGGTGGATAAGTTGAATAGCCTTAGGGTATAATCAACGACAATTGGATTGGTCGAGAACCAATTCCAGTTAAAAGAATGGAAGCTCAGCCAGAAAAGTAATTTATAAGGATCAATGATGATTGCGTGTATTCGCAAACATATTGAGTCAACAGACTCAAAATGATAATGACAAGGAATGTCATTAAGACTACGAGAGTTATGGGATTAACCATAATGCAAGCAAGCAAGAATTTCAAGAGCCAAAGGCTCCAGAGGATTTTCGGAAGATCGAATATTATTTTTGAAGACTTTCGTGAAACACAAGAACAACTGGGGATGAGCGGATACTCGGCAAGTGCGGCGATTTATTTGAAGGGGTATTCATGTGGCAAAGAACTGCTAGGCAGTAGGCACGAAGTATTCTCGGAACAATAGAAAAAACTTCGGGTATCTTGTAATAACAAGAACAATGGGGAATGATCGTAAGAATGGCAAGTGTAAGTAGTTATCCATAAGGATTTATCGGTGGTCGGGAATAGCAAAAGTGATGGGCACAAAGTCTCGAGAGAATATCAAAGAGGATCTCCGAAATCTTCTGGTGCAGTCGGTGACCATCTGGACTGAAGGGGCTCTCCGGGAGAAAGCACTCGCGAGAACCTAAAGTTAGTTTTGTTATTAGCAAAATCGTTTAACCCGAATAGAAGAGAGTTCAGAATCCCAGAGTAAAGATCGAGGAGTAAAAGATCCTAATACCACCCAATGGCGACGTGGGCCCATGGGCCGCACAGCCATGTTAGTAAAAGTTTTGTAAAGTCTAGACTCGACTTCGGCCAAGGAGTTGGAAGGGGGATTCCTACAGGCAGTTGGCTCTGATACCAACTTGTGACGCCCCGATTCAATCGTACACTAATCATGCACGCAAATGTGTACGATCAAGATCAGGGACTCACGGGAAGATATCACAACACGACTCTACAAATAAAATAAGTCATACAAGCATCATAATACAAGCCAGGGGCCTCGAGGGCTCGAATACAAGTGCTCGATCATAGACGAGTCAGCGGAAGCGACAATATCTGAGTACAGACATAAGTTAAACAAGTTGCCTTAAGATGGCTAGCACAACTGGGATACAGATCGAAAGAGGCGCAGGCCTCCTGCCTGGGATCCTCCTAAACTACTCCAGGTCGTCGTCAGCGGGCAGCACGTAGTAGTAGGCACCTCCGGTGTAGTAGGGGTCGTCGTCGACGGTGGCGTCTGGCTCCTGGACTCCAGCATCTGGTTGCGACAACCAGAAAGAAGGAAAGGGGGGAAAAAGAGAGGGGAGAAAGCAACCGTGAGTACTCATCCAAATTACTCGCAAGCAAGGAACTACACTACATATGCATGGGTATATGTGTAAGGAGGCCATATCATTGGACTGAACTGCAGAATGCCAGAATAAAAGGGGGATAGCTAATCCTGTCGAAGACTACGCTTCTGGCAGCCTCCGTCTTGCAGCATATAGAAGAGAGTAGATTGTAGTCCTCCAAGTAGCATCTCCAAGTAGCATCTCCAAGCAGCATCTCCAAGTAGCATCGCATAGCATAACCCTACCCGGCGATCCTCTCCTCGTCGCCCTGCGGAAAAGCGATCACCGGGTTGTCTGTGGAACTTGGAAGGGTGTGTTTTATTAAGTATCCGGTTCTAGTTGTCATAAGGTCAAGGTACAACTCCAAGTCGTCCTGTTACCGAAGATCACGGCTATTCGAATAGATTAACTTCCCTGCAGGGGTGCACCACATAGCCCAACATGCTCGATCCCATTTGGCCGGGCACACTTTCCTGGGTCATGCCCGGCCTCGGAAGATCAATACGTCGCAGCCCCACCTAGGCACAACAGAGAGGCCAGCACGCCGGTCTAAACCTAAGCGCGCAGGGGTCTGGGCCCATCGCCCTGAGCACACCTGCACGTTGCGAGGGCGGCCGGAAGCAGACCTAGCCTAGTAGGCGTTCCAGTCCAATCCGGCGCACGCCGCTCCGTCGCTGACATCTGAAGTGCTTCGGCTGATACCACGACGCCGGGATACCCATAACTACTCCCGCGTAGATGGTTAGTGCGTATAGGCTCGTAGCCGACTCAGATCAAATACCAAGATCTCGTTAAGCGTGTTAAGTATCCGCGAACGCCGAACATGGCCAGGCCCACCTGTCTCCTAGGTGGTCTCAACCTGCCCTGCCGCTCCGCCACAAAGTAACAATCGAGGGCCGTCGGGAACTCAGGCCCACCTCTACCGGGATGGAGCCACCTGTCCTTTCAGCCCCCTCGTCAGAATCACTTGCGGGTACTCAATGAGCTGACCCGACTTTAGTCACCATCTGTATAGTATGTATGTATGTATAGTATATACCCGTGATCACCTCCCAAGTGATCACGGCCCGATAGTATAGCAAGGCAGACTGACAAGAATGTAGGGCCAATGATGATAAACTAGCATCCTATACTAAGCATTTAGGATTGCAGGTAAGGTATCAACAGATGTAGCGACAATGTCAGGCTATGCATCAGAATAGGATTAACGAAAGCAGTAACATGCTACACTACTCTAATGCAAGCAGTATAGAGAAGAGTAGGCGATATCTGGTGATCAAGGGGGGGGCTTGCCTGGTTGCTCTGGCAAGAGAGAGGGGTCGTCAACACCGTAGTCGAACTGGCCAGCAGCAGCGTCGGTCTCGTAGTCTACCGGAGAGAAGAGGGGGAAGAAACAATGAATACAAGTAAACAGATGCATATCGATGCATGACATGTCAAGAAGCGATGCTAGGCGTGCCCTAACGTGGTATGAGGGGGTACTGGTTAGGGGGGAAAAACATCCGGGGAAGTTTTCCCGGTTCCGGACGTCTGTCAGACAGATGAACCGGAGAGGAAAGTTTGCAGGTTCGATAGGTTAGAGGCGTGTGGTGGACGAACGGACTGCGTATCTGGATTCGTCTCGTCGTTCTGAGCAACTTTCATGTACAAAGTTTTTTCATCGGAGCTACGGTTTATTTTCTATTAATTTTAAAAGATTTAAATCATTTTCAGGATTTATTTAATTATTTATCTCAACATTATCCAGAATAGTGCATGCTGACGTCATCATGACGTCAGCATGACGTCAGCAGTCAACACGGAGTTGACTGGGTCAATCTGACATGTGGGTCCCGCATGTCATTGACTGTTTCAGTTAATTAAGTTAATTAGTTAATTAGGTTAATTAATCTTATTTAGTTAATTTAATCAGAATTAATTAAGTTAATTAATTAGTTAATTAATTAATTAATTCATTAATTTTATTATTAATTATTTACTTATTATATTTTTTTTTAATTCTCTTTTTTTAATTTTCGTTCTGGGCGTGGGCCCCGTTTGTCATAGGCCCATAGGGGCCTTAGTGGTTATGGGCGTGTGGGCGCGCGGGCTCACGGGCACGGCCACGAGCGCCCACCGGGGCAAGCCCAAGCGATGGCCTCGGGCGCGGCCAGTGGCGCTGCCGCCGGCGACAAGGAGGCAGCCAGGGGCGGCGAGGTACCGGGACGCCACGCACGTGGTCTCGGCGAGGTGCGGGCCCGGCGGTCGTCAGCAGGGAAGGCAGGAGTAGTGCACGGGGGCTGCAGGCGGAGCGGGACGGCGGCGTGGGCGGCAACAGCCGCAGGTGGCACGAGCGACAACGGGCGCGACGGGGCGCGCGGGTGCGCGCGTGCTCACCGCGAGCACGAGCACCGGGCGGCACGTGCACGACTACGGGACGGTGCGAGGAGCAAGAGGAAGAGAGGCCGGGGGCCTCACCGCGGATACGTAGGGTCAAGGCAGCGGGGCTCGGGGAGGTTGACGGGGACGACGCGTGTAGACGGGGAAGTCCGGCGGCGTCCGGGACGGCTTCGGGCGACGGAGTCGGGGTCGAGGCGGCGATGGCGGGGCGGCGCCGGGGGCGTCAGGGGCGCGGCCCAGATCCGGTCGGGGAGGTGGAGGAGACGAGGAAGAAGCGGTTCGGTGGGGCGGCCGAGGACGGGGAGGTCGAGGTGGAGGGCAGCGGTGGCGGCTCCGGTGACGTGGTCCAGGGCGGTGGCATCGGGGTCGATCCCCCGATCCAATCGGGGAGGTAGAGGAGGGGAGCGTGGGGATCGTGGGGGGGAGTGGGAGGTGCTGCGGTTGGTGGGTTAGGGCTACGGGGGATAAGGGGAAGCGAGGGTGGGCCGGC
>NC_057804.1:372638734-372663836 GCF_018294505.1 Triticum aestivum | reverse complement strand
TTTTTTTTTCATTTCTTTTGTATTTTCTTTTCTGTTTTATTTCTAGTTTCTTTTAATCTTTAGTTTTTACAAAAATCACCACTGGTACCTAAAGTAGTATTTATAAACAAACTGCTGTCACATCAATTCTTAACCCATAATAAAATATTTTTAATATTTTATAAAATCCAATAGGTATTTGTTTAATTGTTTTCACTACTGTTTTAATTAGTTTAGAGCCCTTAAACATTTTATCAAGGTTTGGTTTCTCCATCGTATTTACACCTGATTTATCTGACCCACCTTGAACATTTTGGTTTCATTGTTTGAAAACTTTTATTATTTGCCTTTATTTGAAATTTGAATTTTGAACTGGGTTTCGAACTACGCGGGTTTATCAACAGTAACCGAGGTGACGTGGCATCATTAGCGGAGTTTCACTGTAGCTTAATTATTCGGGCGTCACAGCTAGCCTTGAGCGCCCCAAGCCTGCACGCCGCCCCTGGTGCGGGGTCAGCTGGGGAAGCAAGCTTGCCTACCAGGTGCCTTGAGCCTGTGCCCTTGCCGCCTTTCCTTCACAACGTTGCCTAGAGCGAGGCCAGCCTACCCAAGGCTCCTCCTCTGGTCGTGGGCGACAGCTGGTTGGCGTCCGTCCTGGGCTCCTCTTCAAGTGGCGAGCCCGCACCAGTCCGGGTCCCTGGCAGGGCCTGGCCAGCGATTATGGGGGCTCCAGCCCCCAGCCCTCTGCCGAGAGGGGCGAACCGCTTCGGATCCCACCGACGGCGCCAACGATGGAGGACGACATCAGCAGCGTGCTCAAGCTTGCGCGCGAACGAAGCGTCGTTCGCCACGAGTTCTTCCAAAAGGCGATGGACGCGATGGGCAGCTCAGTGGGCTGATGATGAACAGTACAAGGGAAGAACAGCCTCGCGAAGAGAGGTGTTTTTGTGCTTGGTGGTGTGTAGATGAACTGAGTTCGTCCTCCCTTCCACTATGGTGGCTAGCCCTATTTATAGAGGCCCCGGTCCTCTCCTCAAATATTAAGTGGGAAGGGGTTCAACAACGACCATTTTGAAAGGGGACAACTAGTACAAGCTATCCTGACTTAAGGTGGTCTTCGCGTGTCAAAGGCGCTGGTGGTGACGCCATCTTGGGCTCCACGATGACCCCTGTCCTACCGTCCTGCTGGCCTTGGTCTTGTTGGACCGATACGGAAACTTTGCTTGACGCCTCGGTACTCCGCGCCTGCGCTTGCCCCCGTGGCACCAAAGGGGAACGAGGACACTGTGCGCGCTGTCGCTTGCCTGGCGCCTGCCTGGCCTTGGTCCTCATGGCTTGTGTCACGGGAACCTCGCGAGGTACCCCTTGCCTTGATCTCTCCGCCTCCTCGCGAGCCTGCCTTGTGAGGCCGCCCCTGAGGAGGCCTTGTGTTGTCCGCCCCACGAGGCTTGGCCCCTCACGAGGGTCTTGATTGTTGGCTCATGAAGATGGGCCGCACTGGGCCACTGGTGGAGCCACGCCGCATGCTGCAGACAGGCAAGTCTGGGGACCTCCGTTCCCAGAATGCCGACACTATTATCTTTTTGAATTCTCCGAACTACACTATATCGGAGAAGTTTGTGCTTATTAAGGATTACTAGTTGACCCGTTGCGCCAAATGGTGCAGAGACCCGCTGAAGACATGTTGTCGATGAAAATAGTTCCATGTTGCAAGAACCTTCAACTAAACCATCTGTTGCGCCAAATGGCACAGAGACCTGCTGATTCCATGTTAGCGATGAAAAGAAATCCATGGTTTAGTTGATATAGTTACGGGTACGCACATATGACAACAAATTTAATCTTTCTTATATGAAAGAGTTCTGTTTGAAACAAAATGTATGTAACAAATCTAATCCTCTTTAGTAGGAAAAACATGGTATATTTTGTTGTCTATAATGATATGTATATACAAATTCTAATTTGGTAGCACAGAGTTATATATTCTATAAGATGTGAATGACGGACATCACATCCAGAGATATTCACATCGGCAACAAAGTTGTCTACAATTAATGTGAACGATGTGGTTCGCCGAGGCGGCCGTTTCGGGGGCGTTGATTTCTGAGGGATTCCAGGTGGTGATGATGATAGACACTTGGTGGTCATTTGTGGATTGCATGATCAGCACAAATCCTGCATATTTCCCTTGTGAAGCTCGTCTTCAAAGTCGGAGTTGTCAATTGTTCGCGTGTATAGCCATCTGTTAGCATGTGGCCAGGTTGGCCGGTGGTACCCATGTTGTGTGGGTTGATTTGTATTGGTTTTAGCCCGGTTTTCCTCAATTAAGCAGGCAATTCTCACTATCTTCTAAGCAAATGAAAATGGAAGTTTTTTGCCTCGTTTCAAAATAATTAAATAAAACATCAGCGAGAAATAACATCCTTGGGCCAGCACCTGACTAAGTTGAAACGATATTGTTCCGCGCCTTCCAAATTTGCAAAGGATATTACCGATGTTATCTTGGGCTTGCAGCCCTTCGGGTGGCATCACTTGCTAAACAAAGGAGAGATTGGTAGGAATCGAAACGTTGAGGATTGACCAAATCACAACAACAAAATTGCGGTCATTTTTTCATCTATATACATGAAGTGTCAGGTCATGGCATTGCTGAACCGGACTAAAATTCAGGAGAATGGATGAGAATAGAAATGATGTAAAGTCAGGTCTCGGTTTAAAATGGGCATAAGAAAGTAGTAATTTAGTAGAGCTGTATCGAATGCACAAAGGCTTAGTAACCGCAATACTAATTTACTCAAGGAAGAGCTGCACAATTTACTCAAGTAAGAGCTGCTCAATATTGTCGTCAGAACAAACTGTAATAGGATCGTGGGAATTATATGTTGATGTGTACACACCTTCACAATTATATAACTCTATGTAACAATGCACAAAGGAGTAGCAGCCACAATATTAATTTACTCAAGGAAGAACTGGTCAATTATGTCATCAGAACAAACTGTAATAGGATGGTGCAAATTCTGTAAACCTTGAACAGGGCGCATAGTACCTTCCAAAGCCTATTAACATCAAGATGTAATAAGGCAAGAGAAAAATGATTGTAACTATCTTCTAATTGTTCAAACATTTGAGAAAGCTTAGAGAATCCGTCCTGCTGCCTTTTTCTCCAATGTTCTCTTCTTTTACCTGCAAAAATGAAGCATGTTCCACAAACTGGCAAAATCAGTGTTGTTACCAACAGACTTCCATATTATAAGAGGTATTCTGGAAGTATTTATGCTAACTAAATTCAGAAAAGACCAAAAGCATAATAATTTAGCAGCCCTATATAAGACTTGTTTCAACCATCAGGATACATCCAATAAAAGGTTTTTAGCTGACATAATTCCATACAAAATTTGATTCTCAGAAGAAGAGGCTTTGAACACTCCTCTGGGGCAAACCACTCTCCCCTATATCTTCATGCCTCTCATTTACTTGGTGCTGTGCATGTGACGGATGAGGTCGACAACGCGGGTGCTGCAAGCAGAGAAATTTGAGGATTCAACAAGTTGATTTCTGCATAGTAGTATAATCTTAACTGCAAGAGCCATAGAAGGTGCCACTGACCTGTATCCCCACTCATTGTCGTACCAGGAGACAAGCTTGACAAAGTTGTCGTTCAGGGCAATCCCGGCCTTGGCATCAAAGATGCTGGACCTGTTATGGGTAAAGTGGCAATCATTAGCCAAGTCAGATGAGTACTCACATAGGCAATCAAAATGCACCCGTTAATAAAGAGTAGTAACATGGCTATTGTCAAAGCAATGGTAAACACCTGTTGTCACCCTGGAAGTCAGTGGAAACAAGGTCCTCATCAACGTAACCCAAAATGCCCTTGACGTTTCCCTCAGACTCTTCCCTGTAAAATCAGATCAGTATACATCAATACTGCTCATAGGTGGTATGTGGCCCAAATACCAAAACCAGAAACCATATGCACATCAAAGTAAAGGAAATTGATCCTGGTTGGTGGCGTTACTCACTTGATGGCAGCCTTAATCTGATCATAGGTTGCTAGCTTCGCAAGTCTAACAGTCAGATCCTCATGGTGCATCTCGAAGCCCTGCAATCGAAACTGGAACATCACTCGCACTGAAATCTCCAAACACCAGTTGATCTAACTAATCGAGCAAGTAGCAGTCCTGCACTGAAACCCCTAAACACCAGTTCAGTTATCCATATTATACACATCCCTGCTACTACAAATTCTGAAAAATGAGAAACTGGACCCTCAGCAACAACTGACATAAAGGCTAAACCAGAGCAATCAACCATTACTTCTGTCATGGCACAAAATTTCTAATAGAATCACATCTAAGAAAGTCAATTGGAAGGAGAGAAAGGAACTCTAGGAATTCATGGTGGCAGATAAAGCAAATAAAATAATATTGTTCAGGAAACGAGATAATATCGGGGACACGGAAGGTTGTTCCAAGATGTTCCAGACAATCTAACAGTTAGACAGCACACAAAAAAAGGTTGAATCAAAGAGAAACTAAAAACCATATTGCAATATAGACTGGTTACCTTTTTTTGCTTAGGCAAAGGCCGACATGAACATTAGAAACCAAATTGAACTTATCTTTTTCTATGTAGTAAAAAACTGAACAAGTGTCTGTGTTTTTCATCGAAAAAAAATGCTAGGAGAGTAATATGCTTATGGCAGAATTAACACTGATAGCAGAAGAAGATACATACTGGAAATGTTGGACTAAATTTAGCCAACTTCACTAACAATGTAGAAATTGGCTTCAGTGTACTAACATAGTTATTTTGGATATAAGCAATCAACCACGAATTTAACATCAGAGATATCTGACCATTTTAAGTAACGAAAAAAGAGCCCAATAGCAAGATAGCACAACATAGAGCTGCATTGACCATTGGACCAAGCTCTGAGTAGAGAACCTACATTTCATATCCAATAACTGAAATTTGTGCGATACATCCATAAAGGAATATTAGCAGGACAGGCAGCGCTGGACATATTGTTTAAGCAAATAAATAGTCACTACTTTCTTGTGCGCAATGGAGCAGAAATTGGTGATCACAAGAGCAAAGTAGTCATGGTTGAGCCTGTTTTGACTTTATTTTCTTATTCCACTTTGGACAGGACAAAAGTGAACAAAAGCAAGCCAAAAACATATAGTACTCCCTCCGTAAACTAATATAAGAGTGTTTAGAATACTAAAATAGTGATCTAAACGCTCTTATATTAGTTTACAGAGGGAGTACCATTTAATGCCTCACAACAGTTTTTGCATGGCCAGTTAACCCTGAAAGAAGAAAGTCTGTGATATTACACTTAATATGTAAAAGAGGCTCAAACACAAAATTAAATTCAAAATAAAAGTAATGCTCATGTAGCATATTTTGTATTTACAACACAAGACAGTACCGTCAAACGTTATATATTAGCTAGCTAAGTAGGAATCTCTCATTGGACTGTGCCTCTAAATTATACCATGGAGGCATGAAACTAAGTATTTTTGGTCAGGAAAACAAAGATGCCCGCTTCCGCACCATGAATCGCAGAATTTTCATATAATTGTACTCACAAAGCTATTTAAACATAAAAGGAAACAGTAGTACCTTGTATATTTGTACAACCTATCAAGAACAAAGTTGTGAATTAATCTCTTCGTATTGATGCCCTCATCACCAAGCCCACTATCACTGATGCCTTCTCTTCCGGCACTATAAGTAGTGTGATCATTTTAGAAATATGACCAGTTATATTCTACTTGTATCTATCTCTATCTTGCAGTTCCACTGCTCACTATCGTGGTTGCACTCCTCATGTCGGATTAGAGTTATGGTGCCCTGCGAAACACGAGCAAAGTTTGAACAATCCAATGGTTATATTCTACTTAAGCTGGGACCACTATGCATGATATTTTGTATGAATCGCTATGAGAGAGAGTTGAACAATTATATAGCAAATTGGGTGTCGTATTCAATTGTATCCATGGAAAATATATATTGATCTCTAAACTACAGCAGTGTACAAAGAAACGACAACCAGCGAAGGAAGCAGAAGCGGACGCTGACAGAGATGACAAGCCCAAGTCTTGGAAGGATGACAGTCGGATAGATATCTCATCTCTACTTCTGCTCATCTCTATTTATTAAGACATGACAACATATGTATATATATGATGTGCGCCCAACTCTGTCTTGAGCATTGCCCGCTGCTGAACCTGCACATGAAAAAACTGACAAATGTTCTTATTCTTTCTCTGCCTTATGCAACTTCTACATAATATGAATAGGAGTAAGCAGGTATCGTATCCAGAAAATTCTTGACCATTTGTAACTTCTACATAATGCATCATATGCTATGGTCTGGTCCTAAAGGGATTATCGAGATTCACCATGTAGCTAAGATGATTAATTCAACACTGAATTATGAAGGGAAGAAATGTGCCTAGCCTAACAGAATATCATAGATAGAGGATGCAGAAAGTTATAAGCCGTCAGCCAACCACACTACCACATAAACCATGAGAAATTTTGAAAGAAGACCAAATTAGACATGTGGACACAAAAGCATCAGAGGGAAATGAGTAAAAACTCACCGGAGAGCAGTCAATGGAACAATTAGTATAGATCCTGCTTATGTGGAGCGCCACTGAAAAATTAGGACCGGTGCTTCGACACACAATTATTGCACATGCATGCGAACCAACCAATTAATACGAGAACAATTTTGTTTCCAGAAGGGAAACAATGAAGAAGCTTATGTGCATAAGCCTACTTAATTTGGTACCTGCACAAAACAAGGAGACACATTTTCTTCAGGCGTAATTTCAAAAATTGGAATGTCAGCTACTAAATGAAGTAAGCATTTATGTGCTCTGACTATCACAACAGCCAGAAAATAATAACTAACTATATTTATCAATATGTACAATGGTACAGATTAGCTAGGGAGACAAACACAAGGGAAAGAGGATGTGCACCTGAAACCTTCTGAAGTTTGCTTGATCTCCATCTCATAGGCCAGCCCAGAAACAGAATTAGCAAACCTATGTGCCTCCCCCCATATCAAGTTGTCCACCTAAACTTGACAAGGACGTACAAAGGCAAAATTTACATCAGCCATAATAAATCACAGGTTCTAGGCAAAGAAATAGAATTCCTACATAAGAAAACAGTGCTCTCAAATTCAGGTTGGCAATGCAAAGAACTTTTTAAATCATCAGAAAGTAAGTACCAAAACATTGCTCCCTTTAAGATACTACAAGCAAAGCACTATAGTTTTGAATAAGACAACACAAGAAAACTTCATGCAAAGGTAATAATGTCCAGAACCACACACTTTTGCATTACCTTTTCATACACCATTTTCGTCATTTCCCTTCAAGGAAAATAAGTACCAAAACATTGCTCCCTTTAAGATACTGCAAGCAAAGCACTATAGTTTTGAATATGACAACACAAGAAAACTTCAGTCAAAGGTAATGATGTCCAGAACCACACACTTTTGCATTACCTTTTCATACACCATTTTCATCATTTCCCTTCAAGAACTCCCAATGCCTTCAAGGATAAAAGGAGTCATCATGTAAACATGTGGTAGATACTACATTAAACCCAGCAAAAAAATCAAAGAAATTTATAAGTGAATTGCCATGCACAAGCTCTGAATATAGGATATGCAAACCCACAAGCTGGCTTGAGCAGGAATATAAAAACCTGAGAGGGTGAGGCATGTCGAAAGCATGCTCACCAAGAATCATATTGGCATGGTGCAGATTTGGTTTTCTAAAAAAAGCCATGACCGCAGTAGAGTCCTGCAGATTACCAAGAAGCGAACGATGCTCTCTGTAGCCTCCCCTTTGAAGCATCATCCACATGCCTCTATACTACAGAATAGAACAAGAAAGAGGATGGAAGAAGAGCTAACCTCAACCACACAACGGAGCACAAAGCGACCCGATGCCGTAGACAAAACGAAACCACCGGCCAAGATTAGCAATGAACTGAAGCTTGTGTCGGCGTCGCTGCTCCCGATGCAGAGTTGAAGCTTGTCGCCGCCCGCGCCACCGCCCTTCAGGGTGGAACGAACACGATGTACGGAGGACCCGACGTCCTCATGACCGCAAGGCCTCGGCACGGGCCCCGCCGCTCGGTCCCCAGCCCGCATCGCCGTGGATGTCCCCACCGCACGGGAGGGGTGGCGACCCAGCGAGTCCGTCGGTCGGGAGCCTGGATGGTGCCGGCGGATCCCTCCATCATCGCCGTTCTTCGGGGAGGGGTGCGGCCCAAGCCGACGCGAGCCGGGTTGGCCACTCTCCCATCCGACGCCGTGCCTCCTCTCCTCTTCCTCTCTTTCTCCCTCCTCTCTCTCCCTCTCATCTTCTCTCTCTCCCCCCTACAGATCCAACTGAGCGCCGCCGCTGTCGCCCTTTGCCTGTAGGTCAGCGCCGTGGTGGGGATCCGGGAAGGAGGAGGGGGTGGAAGGGAGGAATGGTGCGGCGGCTGTGATAAGGAGCGGGGTGGCTGTGGACGGGGGGATAGGGTTTGGTGCGGTTATGTCCAATGGGCTCCTCGCCCCAGCCACGGGACGTGCGGCGCGCGAGGAAAGGTTCACCCGCCCGAAGATGACCCGCTGCTGAGACAGCCAATGCAAGCTTGAGACGAGCCCACTTGTCATTGGGCAAGGAAAATAACTGGGAGGTGAAAAACGATTTAACTGCAAGTGAAAATCCAACGGTGCAGCGAGCCAGAGAGGCAGATCCGACGACCGACGAAGCTTGCAATCGGGGGAGCATTCTGGAAGTGAGTTGGCTAGCTTCTGTTTTGTTTTAAATATTGATGGGTTGCGTTTTACAACTACACATGATGATTTTGATAGATATAATATTCATGTGCTTGCTGCTCCTACTTGCAATTATGATGAGAGAGGAACTATATCTCCACCTCTCTATGTTTCCCATACAATGAAATTGCAAGAAACTGTTTATACTATGCATTGGCCTTTATTATGTGTGCATGAATTGTTTTTTTATGAGATGCTGATGCATAGGAAGAGAGTTAGACTTCGTCATTACATGATTTTTGTTACTTTGTGTTCACTGCTAAATCACAAATCATTGTTAATTAAAATTGGCTTTGATATACCTTGGGATCCGGGTGGATCCATTACTTGAGCATTATATGCCTAGCTTAATGGCTTTATAGAAAGCGCTGCCATGGAGACAATCCTGAAGTTTTAGAGAGTCATTTAGTTCTATTGAGTGCTTTTATATAGTCTAAAAACAAAAAATAAATAAAGATGGGAATCCAAAACTTTTTCAAAAAGGAAAGTGAAAGTGAGAGAGATGAGCATTGTTGAAGTGGGAGAGCTCCTTGAACTTTGTTCATGCTCACGGAAACTTTGTGAATCTTAATTACAGAAAATTTTCATCAAAAATAACTATCCCCTTGTACAATTCCATTGTATTATAAAAATAATGTGCCAAGGTTTGCCTTTAGGATGTTTACAATGCTTGTTGGTTTGTACGGTGCAGGACAGAAACTTTGGCTGTAGTGCGCGATTTTACATTTTCTACTGGAACGTCAAACGGTTCTGAAACTTTTTGCATTGTCTCTCTATATAAATTTTTTATTTTTACTAATTTTGGTAGAATATTTTGGGTACCATAAGTATGGTGAATATTCAGATTTCTACAGACTGTTCTGTTTTTGATAGATTCTGTTTTTCATGCATAGTTTACTTGTTTTGATGAAACTATCAATTTCTATCAGTGGAAGTTACATTATAGTAGACACAATGCAAAAACAAAATATGAATTGTTTTGAAACAGTACCTAGAGTAGTGATTTGCTTTATTATACTAACGGATCTTACCGAGTTTTCTGTTGAAGTTTTGTGTGGATGAACTGTTTGATCGACGAGGTCTCGATATGAGGAAACAGAGGAGAGGCAAGAGCTCAAGCTTGGGGATGCCCAAGGCACCCCAAGTAAATATTCAAGGATAGTCAAGCGTCTAAGCTCGGGGATGCCTCGGAAGGCATCCCCTCTTTCTTCAACAAGTATCGATATGTTTTCGGATTTATTTCGTTCATGCGATATGTGCAAGTCTTGGAGCATCTTTTGCACTTAGTTTTCATTTTTCTTTTATGCACCATGCTGGTATGATATAGTCCTTGGTTGATTAATAGAATGCTCATTGCACTTCAGTTCAATCTTTTGAGTATGGCTTTATAGAATGCTTCATGTGATTCACTTATATCATTTGAAGTTTGGATTGCCTGATTCTCTTCACATAGAAAACCGCCATTTTTAGAATGCTCTTTTGCTTCACTTATATTTGTTAGAGCATGGGCATATATTTTGTAGAAAGAATTGAACTCTCTTGCTTCACTTATATCTATTTAGAGAGATGACAGGAATTGGTCATTCACATGGTTAGTCATAAAATCCTACATAAACTTGTATATCGCTGAATATGATATGTTTGATTCCTTGCAATAGTTTTGCGATATAAAGGTGGTGATATTTGAGTCATGCTAGTGAGTAGTTGTGGATTAGTAGAAATACTTGTGTTGAGGTTTGTGATTCCCGAAGCATGCACGTATGATGAACCGTTATGTGATGAAGTCGGGGCATGATTTATTTATTGATTGTCTTCCTTATGAGTGGCGGTCGGGGACGAGCGATGGTCTTTTCCTACCAATATATCCCCCTAGGAGCATGCGCGCAGTACTTTGTTTCGATGGCTAATAAATTATTGCAATAAGTATGTGAGTTCTTTATGACTAATGTTGAGTCATGGATTATATGCGCTCTCACCCTTCCATCATTGCTAGCCTCTTCGGTTCCGTGCAGCCCTTTCTCACCTCGAGAGTTGGTGCAAACTTCGCCGGTGCATATAAACCCCGTGATACGATACGCTCTATCACACATAAGCCTCCTTATATCTTCCTCAAAACAGCCACCATACCTACCTATCATGGCATTTTCATAGCCATTCCGAGATATATTGCCATGCAACTTCCGTCATCATCATATACATGACTTGAGCATTCATTATCATATTACTTTGCATGAGCGTAAGATAGCTAGCATGATGTTTTCATGGCTTGTCCATTTTCCGATGCCATTGCTACACTAGATCACTGCACATCCCGGTACACCGCCGGAGGCATTCATATAGAGTCATATCTTTGTTCTAGTATCGAGTTGTAATATTGAGATGTAAGTAAATAAAAGTGTGATGATCATCATTATTAGAGCATTGCCCCAGTGAGGAAAGGATGACGAAGACTATGATTCCCCCACAAGTCGGGAAGAGACTTCGGACTTAATAAAAAAAGGCCAAGCAAGCCAAATAAAAAGGAGGGCGGGGCAACGAAGCCCACAAAAAATAAAAAATAAAAAAAAGGAAAAAAATGAAAATGAGAGAAAAAGAGAGAAGGGGCAATGTTACTATCCTTTTACCACACTTGTGCTTCAGAGTAGCAGCATGTTCTTCATATAGAGAGTATCTTGAGTTATCACATTCATATACTAGTGGAAATTTTCATCGTAGAAATTGGCTTGTATATTCCGATGATGGGCTTCCTCAAATGCCCGAGGTCTTCATGAGCAAGCAAGTTGGATGCACACCCACTTAGTTTCCAGTTTGAGCTTTCATACACTTATAGCTCTTAGTGCATCCATTGCATGGCAATCCCTACTCCTCACATTGACATCAATTGATGGGCATCTCCATAGCCCGTTGATTAGCCGCGTCGATGTGAGACTTTCTCCCTTTTTGTCTTCTCCACACAAGTTCCACCATCATATTCTATTCCACCTAGAGTGCTATATCCATGGCTCACGCTCATGTATTGCATGACAGTTGAAAAGGTTTGAGAACGTCAAAAGTATGAAACAATTGCTTGGCTTGTTATCGGGGTTGTGCATGATTTGAATATTTTGTGTGGTGAAGATGGAGCATAGCCAGACTATATGATTTTGTAGGGATAACTTTCTTTGGCCATGTTGTTTTGAAAAGACATGATTGCTTTATTAGTATGCTTGAAGTATTATTGTTTTTATGTCAAATGATAGACTATTGCTTTGAATCACTCATGTCTTAATATTCATGTCGTGATTAGACATATGATCAAGATTATGCTAGGTAGCATTCCACATCAAAAATTATCTTTTTTAACATTTACCTACTCGAGGACGAGCAGGAATTAAGCTTGGGGATGCTGATACGTCTCCGTCGTATCTATACTTTTTGATTGTTCCATGCCAATATTATTCAACTTTCATATACTTTTGGCAACTTTTTATACTATTTTTGGGACAAACATATTGATCTAGTGCCCAGTGCCATTTCTTGTTTGTTGCATGTTTTATGTTTCGCAGAAACCAAATTTCAAACGGAGTCCAAACGGGATAAAAACGGATGGAGATTATTTTTGGAATATTTATGATTTTTGGGAAGAAAAATCAGCGCGAGACGGTGCCCGAGGGGGCCACGAGGCAAGGGGGCACGCCCTGACCCTCGTGGGCATCCCGTAAGGTGGTTGGTTCTCTTCTTTTGCCGCAAGAAAGCTAATTTTCAGAGAAAAATCTGGGCAAAGGTTTCAATCCAATCGAAGTTACGGATCTCCAGATATATAAGAAACGGCGAAAGGGCAGAATCCGGGAACGCAGGAACAGAGAGAGACAGAGAGGCAAATCCAATCTCGGAGGGGATATCGCCCCTCCCATGCCATGGAGACCAAGGACTAGAGGGGAAACCCTTCTCCCATCTAGGGAGAATGTCAAGGAAGAAGAAGAAGAAGGGGGGCTCTCTCCCCCTTGCTTCCGGTGGCGTCGGAACGCCGCCGGGGGCCATCATCCTCACCGCAATCTACACCAACACCTCCGCCATCTTCACCAACATCTCCATCACCTTCCCCCATCTATATTCAGCGGTCCACTCTCCCGCAACCTGCTGTACCCTCTACTTGAACATGGTACTTTATGCTTTATATTATTATCCAATGATGTGTTGCCATCCTATGATGTCTGAGTAGATTTTCATTGTCCTATCGGTGATTGATGAATTGCTATGATTGGTTTAATTTGCTTGTGGTTATGTTCCTGTCCTATTGTGCCCTCCATGTCGCGCAAGCGTGAGGGATTCCCGCTTTAGGGTGTTGCAATATGTTCATGATTCGCTTATAGTGTGTTGCTTGAGTGACAGAAGCATAAACCCGAGTAAGGGGGTTGTGGCGTATGGGATAAAGAGGACTTGAAGCTTTAATGCTATGGTTGGATTTTACCTTAATGATCTTTAGTAGTTGCGGATGCTTGCTAGAGTTCCAATCATAAGTGCATATGATCCAAGAAGAGAAAGTTTGTTAGCTTATGCCTCTCCCACATAAAACTTGCTATCGGTCTAGTAAAGTAGTCAATGGCTTAGGGACAATTTAACAACTCCTACCACCACATTTCCACACTCCCTATATTTACTTTATTGCTTCTTTATCTAAACAACCCCTAGTTTATATTTACGAGCTCTTTATATTCTTGCAAACCTATCCAACAACACCTACAAAGTACTTCTAGTTTCATACTTGTTCTAGGTAAAGCGAACGTTAAGAGTGCGTAGACTTGTATCGGTGGTCGATAGAACTTGAGGGAATACTTGTTCTACCTTTAGCTCCTCGTTGGGTTCGACACTCTTACTTATCGAAAGAGGCACTCATTGCTGGTGCGGATGCTGCTAGTCGTAGGGCGCCTTCCCGAAGTGCGAACCCGCGGCCAAACTGGGCATGGAGATGCTGTCGACCTGTTCAATGATTTGCTCCCACGACATCTTCTGGGTCGACAACCGGCTGGGATCCTGCCGGTCACCCATCTCGGCGATCATGTGTGCCCGGCGCTGCAGCGGCATCACCCAGCGCGTGATAAAGGCGACAATAAGGTCCGTCCTAGTGAGCCCCTCACGTGTCGTCATCTCGGTGATCCGTCTACATAGATTTAGCATCTCTTGCGGCAGGTTCTTGGGAGTGTGCTCATTGACGAATGGCCGTAGGTTGATGCAGTCCACCCGCGGGTCGACATTGCATACGTAGAAGAATGAATCCTGCAACTTCTTGATGGAATCCTTGATGGGCATCTTGGGGAACGGCCCACTCGACCGGCTCCATAGTCGGACATGATGCCGACCAACGGCTCCTGCTGCTTGAAGAAGAAGAGCTTGGCCCACAACTCTATATCTGGCATCATGCCCAGGTAGCCCTCAGAGAGCATGGCGTAGCCGGTGAGCTGCTGCACGGTGTTGGCACCCAGATGGTGCGGCTGCAACCCGAAGAAATCTAGGAAAGAGTGGAGGAAGAGGCTCGCGGGGATGCTAAACCCACGCTTGAAATGGGAGTAAAACACCACACGCTCGCCCTCCTGCGGCCGCGGATCCATCTCTCCGCCTGCCACGCGCGCAGCCACCACCGCCGGCGGCGGCAACCGCTTGGTGCCACGGAGATACTAGATGTCTGCCTCGCTTGTTTTGGACCCCCTCCCAAGAATCCTTCGACCTAGCCATCAGCAGGCTCTTCGAGGGTGCGGGGCATGGCAACGAAGGAAAGTGTGGCGGTCGTCGTGCGTGCTTGAAGCTCGGAGGAGAGGAGGAAGACAAAGGGAGAGCGAGGGGAGTGTGTAAGGACCTCTCTGCCACTCCCCTCCCTCCATTTTATAACCACAGTAAATCATGGGGAAGTGGGATTGCTTGCGCCCACAATTCCACTTCCCCGCATTATGTGGGCACGTCTCCCACATGCCTTAACTACATGGAGAAGTGCAACCGCACGCCGCTGCCACAATAAATCCCACACGCGCGGGCCGATGGCACGACATGGTGGGGCCTATCCCGCCATTACGTCTCATCACGCGCGTGGCCTGGCAGGGCCTCGTCTGCCATTGTTCACCATGTGGTGGCGCATCGGGACGTGGGAGGTGTGATCCCTCCCCCAAATTAAGACTTTGCCGACGTTTCGGTCTCCCACCCAGGCTGGGATACCATGATCCGGCTTCCGGAAGCCGGCACTAAACGGGTGTTGCCGGGGTCTGACGATCGCAGGCTTCATCAATGCAACCGTCTCCTCAGGGGAGTAGGCTGTGAAGGCCCTCCTGCCCAAAGCCGGCGAGCCTTCACAACTTCGGGGACTACTGTCTGGGGGGGTGGCCCCCGGGCAGGCAATGGAACCCGGATCCCTTTTCGAAACATCGGGGCATGCCAGGCCCCTCAAATCCGGCACGCCACCCCGCCGGCTCCCTGGCGCGAGCCGGCCGGGTGCCGTGCCCCAGCCCAGCTGGCTGGCGCATGATACGTCTCCAATGTATCTATAATTTTTTATTGTTCCATGCTATTATATTATCTGTTTTGGATGTTTTATATGCATTAATATGCTATTTTATATTATTTTTGGCACTAACCTATTAACCTAGAGCCGAGTGCTAGTTTCTGTTTTTCCTTGTTTTTGAGTTTTCATGGACCAGAAGACACCTACGAGGCTAGGAGAGAGGGCCAGAAGAGTCCCGAGGAAGCCACAAGCCTCTAGGGCGCGCCCCTGGCTTGTGGGCCCCTCGTGGGTCCCCTAACCCTAATTCCAGCTCTATATATTCTCAAATATTCCCCGAACATCAGAAGTGTCCACCAAAATACTTTTCCGCTGCCGCAAGCAAGGTTGTCAGAATCGCGATTCTGCTATACGATCCTACGACTTTACGAACAAAAACTAACCCCTTTGATTCTACGATTTTACTACATATAATCTACATTTCTACGATCCTGATAGTGAAGATTCTACGATTTGCGATCCTACCATCGGAGCTCCAATCCGATTCAAAATCACGATTCTGACAACTTGGCCGCAAGCCTCTGTTCCCGTGAGATCCCATCTTGGGGCATTTTCCGACACTTCGTCCGAGGGGAATTCGATCACAGAGCGCCTCTACATCAACCTTGCTGCCCTTCCGACGATGCGTGAGTAGTTTACCACAGACCTACTGGTCCATAGCTAGTAGCTAGATGGCTTCTTCTCTCTCTTTGATATTCAATACAATGTTCTCCTCGATGTTCTTGGAATTCTATTCGATGTAATCTTCTTTTGCGGCGCGTTTGTTGATATCCGATGAATTGTGGATTTATGATTACATTATCTATGAATATTTTCGAGTCTTCTCTGAACTCTTTTATGCATGATTAAGATATCTTTGTATTTCTCTTCGAACTATCGGTTTGGTTTGGCCAACTATATTAGTTTTTCTTCCAATGGGAGAGGTGCTTAGTTTTGGGTTCAATCTTGTGGTGTCCTCACCCAGTGACAGAAGGGGTAGCGAGGCACGTATTGAATTGTTGCCATCAAGGATAAAAATATGGGGTTTATATCATATTGCTTGAGTGTATCCCTCTACATCATGTCATCTTACTTAAAGCATTGCTCTGTTCTTATGAACTTTATACTCTAGATGCAGGCAGGAGTCGGTCGATGTGTGGAGTAATAGTAGTAGATGCAGAATCATTTCGGTCTACTTGTCACAGATGTGATGCCTATATACATGATCATTGCCTTGGATATCGTCATATTTATGCGCTTTTCTATCAATTTCTCAACACTAATTTGTTTACCCACCGTATGCTATCTTCAATAGAGAAGCCTCTAGTGAAACCTATGGCCCCCGGGTCTATTTTCCATCATATATTTTCAGATCTATAAACCAAAAAACCCAAAAATACCTTGCTGCAATTTATTTATATTTACTTTAGTTTGCTCTTTTATTTATCTGTTATACCTGTCGGGGATATACCCCGTGGTATGACCCGGCCGGAGTTATGACCCGGCCGGACTTGGCGATTCACCAGAAGACCCGGCTGGAGCGTGGTGACTCACTGGTGACCCGCCTGGAGCTTGGCGATTCACAGATAACCCGCCCAATATTACCGACTCATTAGTAACAGGGCGGGCGGGTCAGATGGACAACAAGGCCCAAAGCCCAGAAGGCCGGCTCACGTTATGATGGGCCGGCTTCAGAGGAAAGGGATGACAAAAATTTCCTTTATGAGGAAGCAAGACCCGGACTTGTATTTAACTTGTAAGAGAAGATAGACTAGTCCTAGTCCCACTAGGACTCCACATGTAACCCGCCCCTCTAACTTATATAAGGAGGGGCAGGGCTCCCCAAGGAGGGAACAATAAACAATATCTAGGGCTAGACACAAAGGGGGAGCCGGCTTATGCGGCGACTCTCGATGAGCATAATGAGACCTAGCCTCAAACAGCATGTAGGGCTATTCCGGATGATGTTTCCCGGGGCCCGAAGCTGTCTAAATCCTTGTCTTGTCTGTTGCGTCTCTCGTCCCGATCAACCCCTCTCAAGCTACCGCATAGATGCGTTGGCCTCGCGACTAAGTCCTGACACTAAGGACATCTGCCGTGACAATTCCACGACAGTTGGCGCCCACCATGGGGCATGCGCACGGTGGTGTTGAGTTCTTGAAGGGATCTCTTCTAGGGTTTCAAGAAGTCCGCAAGTTTCCGGATGAAGAAGAGCCGGTTTGGAAGGAGCTGGGTCAGCCTCAAGTCATCAGTCCAGTTTATAGTTTATGCGAGATTAATTCAACGGAAATTAGGGTTCTGTCATGTGCGCTGCCGCATGCAAGTTTTCGGTGCATTGATCCAAGGACAACAGATACAACTGCAAAGGAATATTTGAGGCAGTACACGCGTGGATGAAGCCAGGGACTCGTCTCCGCGTCTGGTTCTAAATCGCCGAAGCGCTCCCTCTCGGTCTCGGCTGAGAAGCCGCCGTCTCCGAGACGCGGCCGCCCGGGCCAGCTGCAGCCCAAGCCGGTCATGACCTGTGGCTGGTCTGGACCCCGCCTCCCGTCCGGGTCGCTGCCGCGCCCCGTCTCCCGTCCGAGTCGCTGTCTCACTTTGCCTCCCTGAGCCGCACTTGTCGCGTCGGGGTACATCTACATCAATCGATCAAGTTGCCAACACTAGCTGCTCCATTATAATATTTTTTCTACTTGGAGGCCTGGACTTGTTCATCTGCCGGATTGGCTCTGTGTTTGAAATGCTCTCCTCGTGGATCCCCGAGCCGTACAAGCTGGAGCTGCCGCGCGCCACTACTACTGCTTCAAGAACAACAAGACGCTCCACGTGAAGAGCAAGAAAGAAAATACTGGCATGCATCTGCACTGTGTACATGTTACGTGCAGCTAAAAAAAAGGAGGCCAACTACTGCTTCGTCTTCAAGTGCTACTTCTCACGAAGAGGTCAAGAGCCACTATCAAGATAGAAAAAGAGGGAAGAAGTGCTGGTGACTCATAAATCTAAGTTAATTCCTACCCTGCGTACGGATCATCTGTCGTCCAGATGAATCAGCTGATATCCGTCCGGTTTATTTCAGCACATATTAATTTTTGTGTGAACAATTACTTTGCCTTGCGATATTTTTGATGCAGGACAATTGTTCATTACTAATGAGGTATTATATTACAGGTACGGAGCACGCGATAGCAGCGTTCTGCATTGGCATTTCGTCTGTGTCATACCGCCCGGTGAATGAACATGCACAAGTCGCCACCCTTGTGGCCTGGTTTACGTCAGCTCGTTGGGACCATGCTCGAGATCGACTCGCCATCCACGCGGCTTATTGCGCCTACGATTGACTCACCCGTCCCTGCCGGCTTACAACGCCGCGCCCGGCTCATCTGTCTGCTCCCACGGCCGACTCACTCATGAGTGATTTCAACTTAACCTAGTGATCATCAACTTCATGGCGGATTATTTCTGGCCTGGCACATCAGGTGATATCCATTTTAAATATATTTTATTGGCACATATTATTTTTGTCAAAAAGCAGTTTATCTTTGCCTTGGTCTGCAATATTGTTGATGCAGGACAATTGTTCACTACATCAAAACGACGCGATTAACTCGCCCGTCCGTGCCGGTTTACGACACCGGTGCCGATCTTCCCCGTCCGCACCGGTTTACAATGCCATGGTCGACTCATCTATCCGAGCTGCCTCTGATGTTGCGGTCGTTTTTGTCGTCCGTCTCTCGCGGCCTGGTCTACATCAACATACCGGGCCGCACATGTCTGCATGAGCTGTTTATTGAGTATGAGCAAGTCACAGCTTGGGTAGCCCAGTTTTCTTTCAACAAAAAGGAGGCAAATTATCATATACTATCAACCGTCGTTTGCACTGGATGGCTCAATGGGCAGGCGCACAAGTCGCCGCCACTACAGTTTGGTTAACTTCAAATCACCAGTTGGAAGGAACTATTGGCCGAGTTGCTGACACGGCTCATACGGGATCATTTGTAACCCGCCGCAGTCACCTCAACCTTCTATGGATTTACATCGTGCTATCAACACCAATGATATACAAGTTATGTCGGTTTATATCATGGTCAAATATGAAGAGTTTCAAGCCAACTCCTCGAGTCACCTTGAGACTCGGGGGCTACGATGACATGACTCAGCAAATCTTGCTAGTTTCAGCAAATTTAAGAACCCCAGGACGATGGAGGGAAAGATAACCCGGTCCAGGAGGCTACTGTTATTTGAAGGCCGTCAGAAAATTTCCGGCTTAGAAAGTATATGATAGTTACAAAATCCCGGCTCAATGAAGAAGATCCGGGTCATCAGAAAGGATTCCGGTTTAAAATCCGGCTCAAGGGAAGTCAGTCTCATTAAAGCTCTCAAATATCTGGTTTACAATCCGGTTCAAGGGAAATCTGTTCTCCCACAAAGCTCTGAAGCGCCCAAATCCGGTTTAACAATGTCCGGTTCAAAAAGGAATTAACTTCTCGCAAGTTCGAGTTTAAAGACCGTCAGAAAATTTCCGGCTGAAAATGAAGATTCCGGTTTAAAATCCGGGTCAAGGGAAAGATGTCTCCCACAAAGCTTTGAAGCTCTCAATATCCGGTTCAAGATCCCGGTTCAAGAAGAATTTATCTCTTGCAAAAAAGTTAAAAATTACCGAAGAGGACCTGCTGCCATGATGCGCGGTTCAAACATGGGTATCCTGCCTTATTGGCCTAACATATTATTGATCACATGGGGGCTTCTGCTTCATAAAGCGGGGTCTCTGTTCTTTTTTACATCATGCGTGGTTACACGGAGGTTCTGTCTTAAAGCGGCCTCCGGTTTACCTCTTGGGTTAGCTTTTCAAAGCACCATGTTATGTCACTTGGGGGCTTGGTCGTGTCCGAACCAATGCAACACCTCTTGATAGGCGAAAGCCACCAGATCAGTTGGGGACATGGTCAAGTCTGAACCAGTCACGCCTCTTGATCGGCCTAAGGCCACAGAGTCACTTGGGGGCTTGGTCGAACCCGAACCATTGCCACGCCACTTGATCAGCATAATGCCACGGTTTCAGTTGGGGACCTAGCTGACTTGAACCATAGCTACACCTATTGGGAGCTTGGTCGTGTCCGACCATGGTAACACCATCTGATCGGCTCAGTAAAGCCTCCTTTTTTGCAAACGGTTTTATCATTGCCTTTGCTTCCATATTTTTTTTTCATAACTGTTATTCGATTTTTGTTGCGACAACGTTTTAATCCGGTTCAACTGTCAATTACAAATTGACGGAACACGGTCAAATCTTAATCCGGAGGCCATCTGCCCGGTTTGATTTTCTATTACCATCCTATTATGGAGTAAACCGGCGTTCATTAACCCGGCTTGACTTTCAATTAGAAGTTGTCAATACAGGATCAAGTTATAATCCGAAGACTATCAGCCCGGTCTGGTTTGACTACGAGTCGCCAGTATTATATATGGTTAAACCGGTGTTTATCACAACCCGGTACGGTTTATCATCAACCGGCACAGTATGAAAGGAGTTATCATTACTCAAGATTGGGGTTATCACTCTTACTACAAAAAGTTGGTAAAACCAGCATTGTGATTCAATATCACAGGTATGATATATTTCATATTTGATTATTATTAAGTGCAACCTTGGTTATAAACCCAGGTTATATGTTGGGCATTATGACCCGTCCGGCGGTAAACCGCCAGGACACTTTAAACTTGTTGTATGCAGAAACAGGTTGAATAAAGCATGATTATAAATCACTGACGTTTATTAAACCGGCCTGGCTTTCGACTATGTGTCGCCAGTATGATGATAAATTATCCGGTGTTTGTTAAACCGGCCTGGCTTTAAGACGATAAGTCGCCAGTATATGATGAAAAATTATCCGGTGTTTATTAAACCGGCATGGCTTGGGACTATAAGTCGCCAGTATATATTTGGATTGCGCCATTGGAATCATGCGCTTATAAATCATTGGGTTATATTATTTAAATAGCCAAACTTGGCTGAATTTTCATTATGATACTGAACGAATAAGGTTTTCATACCGGATTATATTATCTTGAATAGCCAACATGGCTGGATTTTATCATGGTTATTAATAACCGGTATTATTGAGGTTTATAAAGTCACTTTAGCACAATGGCTATCATATTATCAATAGATATGATTTTTTCTACAATTGAAGGAATAGTCCCGAGTTGCTGCAGGCTTACGACCCGGCACTTGGGGGCTACATTATTTAAAGTTGCGATTACATCAAATATGCAAGTCTCATGTCGCTGCAAGCAGGCACCATGACACTTGGGGGCTAATGCAAAGTAATTTTTTGCTCATATTATTGAAGACCCGACTCATCACATTATAATGAGTCGACCCTTGGGGGCTACCAATTGCTCCTGTCAACAATTGAAGGTACAAAGCTTTTTATTCATTATATTGAAGGGTCCACTGCTCAATTGGTACAACACAAGGCTCTTAACCTTGTGGACGTGGATTCAAGTCCCATGATGGGGGTTACATCATATGATGTTATTTTCATTGAAGTATATATCAAGTCCCAGCTCAATATTATCTTACTGAGCCGGCCCTTGGGGGCTACACATCTTTGCTCAAATCTATATGATTATACCTACAAAGTCCCTGCTTATTATACCTACAAAGTCCCTGCTACATAATATGGAGTATTCAGTTTTTACTAAGTGACTGGGATGAACAACATGGATTTCTTCTTAAGTGGCAGTATTTATATTGAAACAAGTCTTAAGCCATCACTTTGTTCTACTCAAGACTTGGGGGCTATAGGTATTATATTATTATGGAAGAACTATTTTCAAATTCTCTGTTTTGAGCAAACCGGATTGACCCGGCGTCACCAACCATTACGACCTTGTGTCTGCAACCCGGCGTCATCAATAAACATGAACTGGCATTGGCAACAATCATGACCCGGAATTATCAGTTTTTATAACCCGGCAATTTTGGTAATATTAAACCGGCAAGTTTTACATCTTCAGACCAGCTGAACATCATTTGAATATTTGAAGACCAATATTTTTGTCAAGTCAGAGCATTCAAGGCCGATTCAAGAGGATTATTTATTTACAAAATATTTTCTACAAGAAAATTGGTTATGAAACTGGTCTATTGACTCGGATTTTTTAGAAGGAAGAAATGACAAGGATTTAAGGATGATCATGTGCCGGTTTACAAGAATTTTTAACCCGGAGTACAACCTGTCAAAGTTGTTCTGGTGTTTATTTTGCAGGATCAGTTTAACATGGATAAATCCAAATTAAACCGGGGGCTAATGTCGGGGATATACCCCGTGGTATGACCCGGCCGGAGTTATGACCCGGCCGGACTTGGCGATTCACCAGAAGACCCGGCTGGAGCATGGTGACTCACTGGTGACCCGCCTGGAGCTTGGCGATTCACAGATAACCCGCCCAATATTGCCGACTCATTAGTAACCCGGCGGGCGGGTCAGATGGACAACAAGGCCCAAAGCCCAGAAGGCCGGCTCACGTTATGATGGGCCAGCTTAAGAGGAAAGGGATGACAAATATTTCCTTTATGAGGAAGCAAGACCCGGACTTGTATTTAACTTGTAAGAGAAGATAGACTAGTCCTAGTCCTACTAGGACTCCACATGTAACCCGCCCCTCTAACTTATATAAGGAGGGGCAGGTCTCCCCAAGGAGGGAACAATAAACAATATCTAGAGCTAGACACAAAGGGGGAGCCGGCTTAAACGGCGACTCTCAATGAGCATAATGAGACCTAGCCTCAAACAACATGTAGGGCTATTCCGGATGATGTTTCCCGGGGCCCGAAGCTGTCTAAATCCTTGTCTTGTCTGTTGCGTCTCTCGTCCCGATCAACCCCTCTCAAGCTACCGCATAGATGCGTTGGCCTCGCGACTAAGTCCTGACACTAAGGACATCTGCCGTGACAATTCCACGACAATACCTATCTCTATTAGATCTCACTCTTGTTCGTGACCGTGAAGGGATTGACAACCCCTTTTTCGTGTTGTGTGCAAGTGTTTATTAGTTTGTGCGGATGCAAATATTGGAGACTTGCTTGTGCCTCCTACTGGATTGATACCTTGGTTCTTAACCGAGGGAAATCCTTATCTCTACTTTGCTGCATCACCCTTTCCTCTTCAAGGGAAAAATCAACGCAAGCTCAAGAAGTAGCAGGAAGAATTTATGGCACCGTTGTCGGGGAGGTTATACATCAAGCCTACCAAGTACCTATCATACACTCTCATCTCTTGCACTTACTGCCATTAGCCTCTCACTTTCCTCCCCCCCCCACTTCTAAAATATTTTTAGAAAACACAAAAATATTTGACTTTTTATTTGCTTTCTTCTCCTTTGACTTGTTATGTCTTACTTGATTTGTTTGCTTGTTCGCTTGGTATAATTGTGTGTTTATTGAAAATCAGAAAGCAAAAAGTTTATGGATCCTCATCCACTTGCTAATCTTTTTAAAATATCCAATTATGATGAACCAATTGCTAGTGAGTTGAGTGCATTAGATTATCTTTACGAAGTTTTGCTTGAAATTCGTGAATCTGAAATTTGTGATGAAGTGTCAAAAGAAGAAATTTGTGAAGTGATTCATGATAGCTCCTTGAATGAAAAGCATGACTGGAATGATGTTATTATAAATTCTATTAATGTCAATTGTGCTAATAATATGCAAAATCCCAAGCTTGGGATGCCAATTTTTATATGTCCAGTACTTATTGTAATGATCATGATTGGGGCGATAATGCTTCTTATGATTTTGAAAATTTGTTTAAGCCTCATGGTGATTATGATATTGTAATAATGTTTGCAGTAACATTGAAAGTGGGTTTGGAAGAGTGTCAACTTTAGGAAATAATGATCCCACTACTTTGGAGATTGATCAATCTTATGAAATTTTTGATAAAAGTGGGCTTGGAGAGATCATGACTTTATTTGGTGATAATCCCACTATTTTGGAAGAGTGTCAACTTTGCATGCATGTGGATCATGTAGAGAATATGTTATGTGATAGCTATATTGTTGAATTTGAATATGATCCTGCATGTAATTATTATGAGAGAAGGAAATATGGTTGTAGAAATTTTCATGTTACTAAATTACCTCTCATTATGTTGAGATTGCTATTTCTTCTTTCTTCTTCCTTGCATATGCTAGTTTTTGTTTGACTTCATAATTTGTTTTCTTATAAAATGCCTATGCATAGGAAGTATGTTAGACTTAAACTTATTTTTCACATGCTACATGATGTTCTCTTTGTGTTTCAATTGCTATCTTTTATGTGAGCATCATTAAAATTATCAACGCCTAGCTAAAAGACTTTAAAGAAAAGTGCTTGTTGGGACAAACCAATATTTCTATTTTTATGAGAATACATAATACTAGTTCTGTATTAATTGTGTTTTAGTGTTTTAGTTAGTGTTTGAGCCAAGTAAGACCTTTGGGATGATCTATGGTGATAGTTGATTTGATCTTGCTGAAAAACAGAAACTTTTGCGCTCATTGCCAAAATTTTAGAAAATCACAGAAACATGCTTTTGATCTGAATTTTTTTACAAAAGATTGATATACAAATTGCCTAATGTTTCCTAATTTTTCGGAAACTTTGGAGTTATAGAAGTATACGAAATTTCTAGATTACTATAGACTATTCTGTTTTTGATAGATTCTGTTTTCTATGTGTTATTTGCTTATTTTGATGAATCTATGGG